>NW_019957548.1:245115-261612 GCF_002910315.2 Salvelinus sp. IW2-2015
GATCTCAACAACGAATTGGAGAAGGGTTTAACATCACTAGTACATATCTTTATGATATACACTGAGTGTACTAAACATCAAGAACACCTTAGTAATATTGAGGTGCACCCCACGTTAGGTGGTGGACCATTCTTGATAGCGTGAATAACCCAGCAGCGTTGCAGTTGTTGACACAAACCGGTGCGACTGGCACCTACTACCATACCCCGTTCAAAGGCACTTAAATCTTTTGTCTTGCCCATTTACCCTCTGAATGGCACACATACACAATCCATGTCTCAATTGTTTCAAGGCTTAAAAATCATTCTTTAACCGGTCTCCTCCCCTGCAGCTACACTGATTTGAAGTGAATTTAACAAGTGACATCAATAAGGGATCATAGCATTCACCTGGTCAGTCTGTCGTGGAAAAAGCAGGTGTTCATAATGTTTTGTACACTCGGTGTATATATCGTGACTGCAAAAGAGACAGGTTAGAATGTCTGACTGAAATATGGGACAAATCAAAAAAAAATTGTAATTAGATGTTTTAATTTGTTGATGAAATGTGGGACGTGATTGGTTGTGGGACAAGGGGCCAAAATGCAGGACTGTCTGACAAAATCCGGGACATCTGGTCACCCAACATGGGCGGAGTGAGATAAGTGTCCATTCAGTCACTGCATGATTGCATGTGTGCATGGTATAATGAAATGTTTACAATTCATATGGATGCGTAGCGTGTGCGCGAGTGTGTATGTGCTTCCGATGTGTTTATACAGCAATGGTATTTATGTGTCATGTTTACATAGTATAACCTTTAAAGTTGTTCAGTGCCTTCAGAAAGTATTGCTACCCCTTGACTTATTCCACATTTTGTGTTACAGCCTGAATTCAAAATTGATTAAATATGTTTTCTCATCCATCTACACACAATAACCCATAATGACAAAATGAAAAGTGTTTTTAGACTTTCTTTTTGCAAATATAGAAATATCTCATTTACATAAGTATTCACACCCCTGAGTCAATACTATGTAGAAGCACCTTTGGTGGAATGTACAGCACCTTTGATGGAATGTACAGTTGAAGTCTGAAGTTTACATACACCTTAGCTCTGCCTTTTGAGACGCAGCCTGGGATGAGGTCGCCTTGTCTTTTTCTATAAAAATAAATAAATAATTATGACACGCTGTATTAACATACAGTTGAAGTCGGAATATTACATACACCTTAGCCAAATACATTTAAACTCAGTTTTTCACAATTCCTGACATTTAATCCTAGTAAAAGTTCCCTGTCTTAGGTCAGTTAGGATCACCACTTTATTTTATGAATGTGAAATGTCAAAATAATAGTAGAGAGTATTTCAGCTTTTATTTCTTTCATCACATTCTCAGTAGGTCAGACGTTTACATACACTCAATTCGTATTTGGTAGCATTGCCTTTAAATTGTTTAACTTGGGTCAGACGTTTCAGCTTGCCTTCCACAAGCTTCACACTAAGTTGTGTGAATTTAATTTTGGCTCATTCCTCCTGACAGAGCTGGTGTAACTAGGTCAGGTTTGTAGGCCTCCTTGCTTGCACTCACTTTTTCAGTTCTGCCCAGAAAATGTCTATAGGATTGAGGTCAGGGCTTTGTGATGGCCACTCCAATACCTTGACTTTGTTGTCCCTAAGCCATTTTGCCACAACTTTGGAAGTATACTTGGTCATTGTCCGTTTGGAAGACCCATTTGCGACCAAGCTTTAACTTCCTGACTGATGTCTTGAAATGTTGCTTCAATATATCCACATAATTTTCCTGCCTCATGATGCCATCTATTTGTGAAGTGCACCAGTCCCTCCTGCAGCAAAGCACCCCCACAACATGATGCTGCCACCCCCGTGGTACACGGTTGGAATGGTATTCTTTGACTTGCATGCCTCCCCCTTTTTCCTCCAAACATAACGATGGTCATTATGGCCAAACAGTTCTATTTTTGTTTCATCAGACCAGAGGACATTTCTCTAAAAAGTATGATCTTTGTCCCCATGTGCAGTTGCAAACCGTAGTCTGGCATTTTTATGGCGGTTTTGTAGCAGTGGCTTCTTCTTTGCTGAGCGGCCTTTCAGGTTATGTCGATATAGGACTCGTTTTACTGTAGATATAGATACTCTTCTACTTGTTTCCAACAGCATCTTCACAAGGTCCTTTGCTGCTTCCGAGGTTGATTTGCACTTTTCGCACCAAGGCTGCGTGGTCCCATGGTGTTTATACTTGTGTACTATTGTTTGTACAGATGAACGTGGTACCTTCAGGCATTTGCTCCCAAGGATAAACCAGACTTGTCGAGGTCTACAATTTCTTTCTGAGGTCTTGGCTGATTGCTTTTGATTTTCCCATGATGTCAAGCAAAGAGGCACTGAGTTTGAATGTAGGCCTTGAAACACATCCACAGGTACACCTCCAAATTACTCAAATTATGTCAATTAGCCATTCAGAAGCTTCTCAAGCCATCACATCATTTTCTGGAATTTTCCAAGCTGTTTAAAGGCACAGTCAACTTAGTGTATCTAAACTTCTGACCCACTGGAATTGTGATACAGTGCATTATAAGTGAAATAATCTGTCTGTAAACAATTGTTGGAAAAATGTATTGTCATGCACAAAGTAGATGTCCTAACTGACTTGCCAAAACTGTAGTTTGTTAACAAGAAATTTGTGGAGTGGTTGAGAAACAAGTTTTAATGACTCCAACCAAAGTGGATGTAATTTCCGACTTCAACTGTAAATCTTCTCCCAAGTCTAAGGTTGTTTGCAGTCTGAAGCAGGTTCTCAGATTTATTTTCCAACAGGACAAAGACCGGAATGCTCTTACACTCAAATTTATATTATAATTTTCACCATTTCAGTGTTGTTTCCAGCTCCATTGAGTGAACACAGAAAAATTCTGTTACGTTTTTGACTGCCCTGCCTCTATTTTTTTTTGCATGAACATACAGTACTAGTCAGCAGTTTACATTGTAGAATACTAGTGAAGACATAAAAAAAATGATATAACACATGGAATCGTGTAGTAACCAAAAAAGTGTTAAACGATTAAAAATAAAATGTAGATTCAAAGTAGCCACACTTTGCCTTGAAGACAGCTTTGCACACTCTTGGCATACTCTCAACCAGATTAATAAGGAATGCTTTTCCAACAGTCCTGAAGGAGTTCCCACATATGCTGAGCACTTGTTAGCTGCTTTTCCTCCACTCTGCGGTCCATCTCATCCCAAACCATCTCAATTTGGTTGAGGTTGAGTGATTGTGGAGGCCAGGTTCTAATGCAGCACTCCATCACTTTCCCTCTTGGTCAAATAGCCCTTACACAGCCTGGAGGTGTGTTGGGTCATTGTCCTGTTGAAAAACAAATGATAGTCCCACTAAGCGCAAACCAGATGGGATGGTGAATCGCTGCGGAATGCTGTGGTAGCCATACTGGTTAAGTGTGCTTTGATTTCTAAATAAATCATGGACAGTGTCACCAGCAAAGCATCATCACACCACCTCCTCCATGCTTCACGGTGGGAACTAGACATGCGGAGATCATCCGTTCACCTACTCTGCGTCTCAGAAAGACACTGCGGTTGGAACCAAAAATCTCGAATTTGGACTAATCAGACCAAAAGACAGATTTTCATTGGTCTAATGTCCGTTGCTCGTGTTTCTTGGCCCAAGCAAGCCTCTTCTTCTTATTGGTGTCCTTTAGTAGTGGTTTCTTTGCAGCAATTCGACCATGAAGGCCTGATTCACGCAGTTTCCCCTGAACAGTTGATGTTGAGATGTGTCTGTTACTTGAAAACTTAAGCATTTATTTGGGCTGCAATTTCTGAGGCTGGTAGCTCTAATGAACTTATCCTCTGCAGTAGAGTTATCTCTTGGTCGTCCATTCCTGTGGCGGGCCTCATGAGAGACAGTTTTGTCATAGCGCTTGATGGTTTTTGCGACTGCATTTTAAGTAACTTTTAAGTAAATTTTCCGTATTGACTGACCTTCATGTCTTAACCCTTGTGTGGTGTTCATGTTTTTGTTATTCACCCAATGTTCGCGGGTCTGATGGACCCATAACATTATTGTTTTTAAAACATTACAGCCATAACAATTTACGTAACAATAGTTCATTCTTAGATGACTTAAATCAATTACAAGCAATATAGACAGCATACATGGTTAATATTTGCCATTTACCTCTGCTAGATCACATGTATCAATAAAAGTGCTATTTGTTTTTTTAAATAACATTTATAATCCAGACATGGGTGGAATATCATTGAAACAAGGTTTTCATCACTATTGATGTTTTATGTTTTGAGCTGAACAATTTTTACAATTTTTACATACAGTATTTTATGGAAATGATAAATGAGCCCCATTGAAAACAAATTAAGACCGGGCAGAGTTTGTGTGTTGCAAATGAAATTTCTTGCACTTGATGCATATGTACGGTCTTCCTGTCCTTCTTGGGTCCACACACATCGCAACGCTTCTTGTTGCTACCGGCTGCAATCTAGAATTATGCAAACATTTACTTCAGAAATTTTACTGACATCTCACTCACGTATATAATTACAGCAGGCCAAGGTAGTAGAGTCAGACACACACACATGCAACAACATCACTCTCACTTACTTACGGTATTGGAGTTGTTGGTTCTGTGGGTCGGTGTGGATTGCACACCAGCATCCTCCTGAATCCTCCTCGCGATGGCTGCAGAAGCTGGGTTCCTTGGGATATGTTGCCTCCTCTGGATTTGAGGTCTTACCAATGCCTTGCCCATCTCCTCGAGAAAGAGCCGTCTCTTCTGGAGCTTCCCTCTCTTCCAATCTGGGTTCAACGCCATCCAGATGACAAACGCGTTGTATGCCGAGATGTCCAAGATGTTGAAGAATATCGCAAGTGACCAGTGTAGAGTTGTCCTTTTGCAGCTGTAGCCAATCAACAGCTTGTCTAAATTGTCCACCCCTCCTTTTGTGGCGTTGTAATCCATTATGATTTCTGGTTTTTGATGTTCCTGGCCACAGATTATCCCATCCCTATGCTGCGTACTCATGAGTATCAAATTGGTTCCTTTATTTGGCACATAGGACACTAGGTAGGTGTCAGCTGTGAACGCAAATTTAGAGAAATTGATAGGCCTGTTCCGTGTATTCAACAGCTGAGGTGGTAACTCTGGCTTGTTTTTTCGTACTGTTCCTACCATCGTCAGCTTCCTCTTGAGGAGCTCCTGTCCCAGCTTGTATGAAGTAAAAAAGTTATTGCATGTGATGTTGTGGCCACTGAGTCCCTGTGTCACTTCCAGGACAACCCGAATCCCTTGGTTCTTCTCAGGGGCTCCTCTATCTCGATTCCTCGTATACACTTGCAAGTCCCACGCATATGATGAAGCAGCCCAGATCTTGATTCCATATTTTGCGGATTTAGACGGTATGCACTGCCTGAAGGGGCAGCGGCCCCTAAATGGCATAAGCTTCTCATCAACAGTAACGTTGGGTCCAGGGTCGCAAGACAGGGGCAGGCGGTCCACCCACTTGTCCCACACTGACCTGCTTGCAACTAACTTGTCTCTGTCGTCAAGCTGCTCTGGTGTCTCGGTTATCAAAGTGGATAGTCCTGGAAATGTGCAAGTTTTCCAGAGACATTGTTGCACGGAAAAGTTCTCTGCCAGTTTCTGCATCCCACAGGGATTCTGTGGATTCCCCATTGGGTCTGAAAACACCAGCAAGGATAAGAACCCCAAAGTATGCATGTAATTGAGTTTGGTCCACTTCATTCCATCTCTCTCAGAAAACATTCCTTTCCTCCAAATTAGTGCAGTCCAGGATCATTTTCTGGATGGTGTCTGTGATGAACAGTTCAAAAGAATACTTTATGTCCTGCACATGAGTAACCGCCATCCGCGTCGGCCATGGATGCATCCTTATTACATTAGCAGCCATGCGGGGTGGCTAATTTCTTGGGCAAGAAGACCATTCAATTTCACTTTTTTTTTTTTTTACATCCATATTTCTCCTCCTGCGGGCTGCTGATGAGCTGGCTGCTGAAGGGCTGGTCCTGGGTCTGGCTGAGGGTCAATCTCATCCTCTTCTTCCAACTCACTGTCAGACTCCGAGTTGACAGAGATATGATCCTCATTTGTGACTCACCACCTGGATTTGGTTTTATGTAGCACAATTTGAAATTGTGTTTTTACATTGGATGAAAGTAGACTCAGCTACAAAATGGTATATCATTCACTGCATTTTTGGAACAATGGGATAGTTATTCTGCTTTGAAAGTTGATTAACTTGTAAACTCACTTTTGAGAAAATGGCCTTTACTGACACCGGCCATATTCAACGGGTGTTGTGCACTTTAGCTTAAGACATGTAGCTAGGTAAACAACGTGTAAGATCACACACGTAACATTAGCTAACGAGCCAGCCGTCTAACATTAGCTAGTTAAACAACAATGAACATACATCGTTACTACCCTGCATGAATCAGCTGTGAGCTAACCAACCAGTTTCAATGTTAGCTAGCTAACGTTAGGCTCTAACTAGCAAAGCAAACGGCTCTGGGATACGAATAATAACGTCATACAGGTAAAGTTAGCTAGGGAGCCAGCCAGCTAATGTTAACTAGCTAGCTAACGGTACACTTTAGCTTGAAATGAAACCACTTTCTGTCAAAATTAGAAACATGTCATATCTGAAAATGTAGCTAGCTATCTTACCTGTATACATCATCTCGCATGATGGACGTGTCTCCCTGTCAGGAATGCCATACCACGGTTGCCCTTAGTTTGAAGATAACCCGGAGACAGGTGACAGGTGATTTCTCCATCTCTTTAGCTATCATACTCTAATTCCACTGATTTCAAAACTCGATCCTCCAGAAAGTGGAGAGTAACACTTATGCAGCTCCACTACACTATACATTTTTAAAGCCGTGTTCGACAGGATTGCCAACAGACTCCCCAACTAAAATAGACAGAAGCCTTCAATATGGTAGACCAATCCGAACCTCTCTCAGCATGTCCAGCCCACTCATTATCTCAGCCAATCATGGCTAGTGGGAAGGTTGCTCACTTTTTTCTGTGGTTTAATCAACAAGGCTCGTAATTTAACAATTTTATTGGTATTTACAGATGGCATACAAGTTTGTTATTAAGGCACATGAAAGTTCACATGTTCCAGAAGGCATTTCTGCCAAAAAACACATTTGGATAAAAATAAAAACTTCCTGTGAAGTCGTGACTTGCGCATACGCCTAGTTTCTTGAAACGGGTCACATATTCGGAAAATTCTTAATTTTCCAAAGTGGAAGACGTTCCTTCCGCACTCTTTTCCAGCTACAATAGTCATTTACAACATTAACAATGTCTACGCTGTATTTCTGATCAATTTGATGTTATTTTAATAGACAAATGTGCTTTTCTTTCAAAAACAAGGACTTTTCTAAGTGACCGCAAACTTATTAACAGGACTGTCAAAACAGAGGAAAGGATTGGAGGCTAATTTTCCATTGAATCAAATACTATATCTGACTGCAGAACATACAGATCTATTATGTTGATTATATCTTTTAAGACCTTGGATATCTACACGTCTTAACCACCACTGGGTTTTTCCCAGTGATAGGGGCAATTGTCAAAATTCCATGGCCAAGTCAACTGAAATCAATTCTATATTTGGTTTGATGTTGGATGAAGGTGATTTGGCCATTTAAAAATTGTTTTATAATTGCCCCTTTCACTTCCATTGATTGTTCGCTACCGGTGACTAAAGTTAGCTGAAGTTTGTGCCTGTTTAAAGAAATCTACTTTTTCGATTGAGGAACCATCTAACACCAAGTTGTAAAATTCTGAACTTCCCCTTTAAAAAAAAATACACATCATTGTTTGTGTAGTAAGTGGGTATCAATTTGTATAAAAAAAGACTATGCTAAACACATTGCTACTTATTATGAACAGACTAGGGTTGTACTGAATGCTGTAGGTATTTGTCACACATTTACTCATTTGATATATCTGATGTCAACACGTTTGGGAACTACAAACCCTTAAAAGAAACAACAGATACCATCTGCTTTTCAGTCTCATCTGCTTGCTAACTCCTCACTGCTCGCTGCATGTCATTTGTGAATGTTCTACCTCTCAAAAGAACCCTTCCTAGAGAAATCCAACAGAATGCATGCACACACACGCAAGCACACTCTAATTTCAACACTCAGGTTTGATTTAGTTCCTAAAGCAGTCAAAGTGTCAACAGTAGCATCGCTTTCTCTTTCCATCTCACTAAACAGAATGGCAGAACAGTATGTCATTAAAACATACCCCCTTCCTCTTACTCCCACTCCTCCTCCCATCCCTACTCTCCTATTTTTGTTTTCCCAGCCACCCACTGTCTGTTCAGACAATTCCATCTCTCAAGGAGTTTCAATTTTATTGGGAGCCAGATGTGCTATTTCTTCTTTATATGCGGGTGAATTATGTGTATTTCTTTCTTTGATGAAATGGCTGCAGGGGTATGAGTAGCGTACTGTTGGTTATATGTGCAACTGTATAGGAGCACCCAAATGTCCAGCCTTTACTATAGACTGGTGGACCATAGGCACATGCAGAACTTAATGGGAAGGTTGGTTTAACTAGTATTAGACTGTAGACAGACAGACAGACCAAAAAAAACAGGCCAGCAGCAAATCAATGTCTTTAACCCGTTCTTGACATTTTTCTCCATCAGCTCTCCTTGATGCGGATGCTAAAGAACTAACTAATGTAATCTGTTTGTCCTTTTTTGGGTGCTCAATTTTGTCCCACTGGTCTACCTTCATGTTTCAGAAGAAATGCATATTCCTACTCTTATTACCTGTAAGTAGCATTTAAGGAAAGACCCTTTCCCAATTTTGATATTTACCTTTTTTATTATCCTTGTTTCTCAATGTTCTTATATTACTAAACCACTGAGCCTATTTTAATTCCCCCTCTTAGCCCCATAGACATACACTTGTTCAGTTACTGTTTATGGAACAAAATTGAATACAACAGACTCTACAACTAGAGAGTTAGTGTTAATGTTTAGATCTAGGGCCTTTTTCATGGCCAGTTCTTCAATACTACATTTTTTTCTCAATCAGAAATGCCATGGTGGACAAAGCATCTCAACACCTACAAAAAGAACGTCTTCAGCCATGTATAATGTTTTGTAACTTGTCCTTTGTAGGCATTTTTTGAGGGGGAGTCAATAACAAGCTGTGCGTGTATATTATACTAAGCATCAGCCCAGGACTTAGCTTATAGCTTCAAATGGTCAAATAGTGTTTCTATGGAGACCTTTAATTTTTTGCTTCATGCTGCAAAGAGATTGCACATCTTGTTTGCCGTCTCTAACGAGTATTACTGCTGCTAGTTGAAAATAGTTTCCCAATTTCTCAAGGCTTTATGTAGTTTATATCTGCATGGTGCAAAGACCACTTTCCTGTCTTAAGCGAAAATGCTTAACTGCAGTAGACATATCAGTGTTCAGTTCCTAACATAGCAAAACAGTAATCATGAAGACTTAACTGCCAGAAATCTTGAACCTTCAAAGAAATTACTACTTTACGCTTAATATATGCAATTAAATTGATGGCTATTACAATGCCGGCTATATTTCATAACGGATGAATTGTTTAGTTTGCTTATTGACGAGTGTGCAGAAGCATGGATCAGGGATGTTTCAGGCATTTAAAGGGTTTTGGAAAACACAGTTCTGCAGCTGTATGTATTTTTTTCCTTGAAGCTCTTGAAATGTTGATGCATTTGATGCATCCATTCCCAGCAGCCGTTGCCTGGAGCTTACTCTTGAGCAGCAGTCTTGCAGGTTGAGTAGGAGGCCCACAGGCTAGTAAAGGCCACAACACTGAGACACTCTTCTCGGACGTGTAGTTGAAAAAACATTTTCCTATTCACATGATTAATATTGTTAACAATATCAATGCAGTCAAGCCTTTCTCTAATTTGAGCCTTCTCTTTGGGGTCCTACAATAGTGTTTCACAGAAAAAAATATACTAGCCTCAATCTTTGCACTACTCTGAATTTTGTAAGCCAGTCTTTGCTTGAAAAACAGCCCTAAAAACTATTTGCATCACCCATTCTGAGGTTTCAGTCTTACTTTCCAATGCCAGGAGAAGTTACAACACAAGAAACTGAATTACTTACTTACTTAATTCACACACTAACTCTTTCCAAAAGGCATTCCTTCAGACCTCTATTTATCCCTTTCGTGTGTGTGTGTGTGTGTGTGTGTGTGTGTGTGTGTGTGTGTGTGTGCGCACGCAAGTGACTGAGTGAGTGTTGCATGTTAACCATGCTGTGAAGAACCATCCGCGTCACCCATCCCGCTAAAGCGCATGCTGACTTACTCACCTCACCCACACGGCTGGCCGCTTACTCACTGTCTCTCAAAGGAGTTTTGTAATGAACATTTTCAAAACTGAGCTGGATATGTTTCTCGGTGAGCACACTTCATGTCCTGCATATGCATTATAAGACTAATGTAATATAACTGCTTTCCTGTGATAGAATTGAATATTAGAGTTTTACATTATAATTTGTATGATGTGACGGATGTCAGAAGCAGATGAGATCTGATATTCGTGTATGACCAATGATAACACATTTGTAATTTATTTTGTTTTATAAGGATCTTGTTTAGCCCAATGACTAATCTTCCAAGAGTCCTAAGAAATGTTAAAAAAAAACAAAACATACAGAAATTAGAAAAACAACAAAAGCAAAGTAAAAGCACAAAAACACAAAAGAACCACATTCCTGTTACCTGTACATATTACGCCTTCCCCTCCCCCACATACATACATAATGTGCACATATGAATTGAAGTACAACATACAGTAACATATTGAGAGCTTGCGACTACAATAAGCTCTTAGAACCACTCTAGTCGCTCAATACATTTTATGAATTAATCTCTTAAGACAACTATTTGGCAAGTTTTTTTTGGAACCTTTTGACAAGGAGTTCCAGGACTCCACTGCCCTGAAACTAAAAGCTATTTTGCCCATCTCTAATTTGAGTTTTGGTGGGTTGCATGTTTCATCACAATATTGTTTTGAATGTTCATTTTGGACTGATGCCCGACTGAGCATTCTACTCAATGCATCGTCAATGAGCGCTGATGAAGATTTCATCACAAGTGCATTACAGTGGCTTGGAAATACAATGGCATTCAAAAGGAGGCTAATAATTAGTAGGACAAGCTTTTGTCATCATTTTGATGTCACCAGATTGACTTTAGATGCAGTATAACGCTAGCTAGCTAAGATTGAGGGGAGGCCACCGTATTTTAGCTAGCTAATGTTAGCATATTTTTGACGAACTTTGCTAGCTAATAACAACATTGTCATCTGTCTAAAGTAAATTTGACGACATGATAATGCTGGCAAAGTTGTTTCCTACAAAATATTTGACTACTTTAGCAATGCCATCGTAGTTAGCCTCTGTCCAGAATGACGGGGCTTATCACCACTTTAGGGCACCGCCGATAGAGGGCGGCTTGAGAACGTTCATACAATGGCATACCACAAGTGATGGAGGTGCAACCTATAAATAGCAAAGCCAGTGCCATAAAGCACAATATGATATGCAGGCCATCCTCAGTGGGGTAACCTTACTTTTAATGAAGTGTTGGTTTGACATTCATTAAATATGGATTATCTTTACTCCATTGCCACTTACCAATATGCAAGGAATTTGTCATTTAAATTAGTCTATTATAGGAATATCCAATAGGCTGAACAATTGAGAGAACTCTTGTAATTAGGAGATATCGCTGACCTTTCGATGGCAGGAAGGGAAGTGAGAGGATTCTGAGCACTGATTTGTTATGATAAAAGACAGACAGACATGATAGGGAGGCCTCCTGGCCTCTTAATCTATACATCATTACATTATAGAAGGTTCTTTATATGATGGAAGCCTAGATTTGGGAATGGTGTTGTGGGAGTTTGTGTAGTTAAATGCACATCACTTGTTTTAAGAAGTGCTGGGCCAAAGACAACTTACAGATGAAGTAGGGTCCGCACACATGACAGGTTGCCATTGTACATAAATAATAATTAGTTCTGAATTGACATACCTGTATAAATGAAGGTAAATAATAGCTCCACTACATACATTTTATTGGGCTAGTTCAATATTTAAAGATTGGATCAAAATAGTATGCTTGCCTAATAGAATGTGGTGGAGCAATCATGTTTAGAGCCAACAGAAGGCCATACAGACAGTGCAGAGAGGGAGAGAAGTCAGACCCATAGCAAAGAGGACGAAATGGTGTGCTGCACACTAGAGAACAGGGCATACCCTTACTGCTGTCTCTCTTTTTCTCTCCCTCACTACATCACACCTTCTATTCCCTTTCTAGTTCACTCCCAATATCTCCCTCTCCCTCTATCTGTCAGCCTGTTAGAGTATATTTCTTTCTGCCTCCATCATTCACTCTTTTTCTTTAATACTAGAGCCCCATGTCCTCATCTCTGCGACTCTTCTTTTTTTCTTCCACACCACTACCATTCCTCCTCTGCCCACTTTCAAAGTAAGAATAGCACTATAGCCACCAATCAATACTTGAAATTTGAAGCGCAGCTGTACAAGTACATTGTAAATTGGAGGAAAGGTCTGCCTGAAATAATGATGTCAAAATGATTACAGAAAAAATATTTCAGAGGGCTCTTTCCGTGACAGCAAAGTAAAAGCACATCACATGTCCACCACACCCACTACCTTCACACACATACAAACACAGACACACAAAGACGCTCGCTCGCACACACAAACAGCCAGCAATATCAGACACAGCTCCTTATTGCCACAATTTTAAGACCTGGAAACATAATTGGAAAAAAGTGGAGGTGCCTACAGATCTGACCCTTCTGTTATTGCTTCTTGACTGAGGTTTCGCCGATGCAGCATTTGCCTCTGTCCTCAACCCCAGCTGCTGAGGAAGCAAAGGATCGCATTTGTTTGCAAATGACTATCACGCCTCCATATTCCACAAGGCCTGCCCTCTTTAAAGACAGCTCATAAATGACAGCATTTCCTTAACTAATTCTGTTGAATGCATTTACCTACAAGAGCTAAAGCATCAACCTTAGTCCTTCCAACTGATTTTCAAGGAATATGTTTTTGCGCAACGCTACAGTATAGTCATCAACAGGCCTTACACAGACCTACACCTTTACAATAACGGAAGCCTTGACTAAGTGTTCAACTTCTGAAGCCTACTGCAGTTATTAGTCCGTCTGAAATGAGTGAGGTCGTTATAGAGGTTACATTCTGTAGTCTCAAACTGTTCTTTGAAATAGACTGACTTACAGTGAAGTATTTGTTAGAATACCGTTCAAGCTCAAGTAAACTGGTAAGCTACTGTTGCTTTTTACGCATTCAGAACTGTCAAATTAAGTTCCTGATTTGCTTTGTTCCACATGGCAAACTTCTGACTTTGAAATCCACACGTTTCTTTATAATATCATTGAGACATCCCAAAAATATTATTGGCCAAATCTACCATCAGTCACTATGACTACGAGGTTTTTATTCCCCAATCACAGTCCAGAAATAGTGATCTCACCACATGGAATAAATCACTGCAGATTATTGAACAGAATGCATTCTCTTTTGCCTGAAAGGCACCAAATTAGCCCAAATGATTTAGTTACAAAATACTAGATACTGAACAATGTGTAACATGGCCACTCTTCACTTTTTACTCCTTTACCTTTTATAGTGTAGTACAAGTCTGTTGTATGATGTGTGTACTTCAACTTCACCATTGTCTCTGAGTGACACTGTTTGTTTTGGGTGGCGGCTGAAGGAAACTGGCCAAAAAACAGAAGGAGACGGCCAGCAGCAGCAGCACCCAGAGGGAGATGGGGCTGGTGAGCACGGCTGATAAGAGCACCACCAAAGTCAGCACTCTGCACAAGGACGACCCCTTCTCCACCAGCAGCCAGGACATCAACGGTTTCAGTGAGTCAAATAGGACCTACTACCAAGATTGCAAAATTCCCGAAACATTCCCAAAGTTCCCCAGAAGTTTTTCAGAAATCCCAGTTCTGGAAATCTAACTGGGAATCCTGGGAATTTTGCAACCCTTCCTACTACTCTGTACCAATTCCTGTCAGTCCTAGCTTGTTTTTCTCTCCTCTCACTTCCTTGTGTTTGAATTAATCTCTTGATACCCCCTGTTCCACTCCTATTTCTCTAATTTAACATGCTGTTTAACATGCTGTTTCCTTGAACCTGGAGTTTATTTCTCACTGAAACTCACTATTTGTGTGTTGTTCTGTTTTCTTTGGTAGTTATCTCCTTTAAAGGAGAAGTTTACCCAAAATCCTGAAATTTCCAAGTGATTCCATACATTGAAAGTAGTTCAGTGGAGTTTTTGTCCTCTCCCCCTCTCTCACTGTAGTGCTGTACTGAAACAGCTACAAAAACAGGTCACGTGACTAGCATTGCTGGGTCCAGGCATTGCTGGATCCAGGCATCACTTTGATCCGTTGCCAGTGAATTCATGAATCAGAAATTAGTTTTTTATTGAAAGCGTGCAGCTGAAATAGCTATTTTTGTCAAAAGTACTATTGGTTTTCAGTCAGGAAATGTGTACTTTTCCACCTAAAACATTTATGATTATTTGATATCAGTATTTTATGTAGCAGACTGCCACAGCAGCGGAGATGGGTAACAACTGCACATGTGGGGGAGACCCTGCTATGTAGAAACATTATAGATATGCCCTTATATGGAGCTTGATGTCACAGATTCAAGTTTCGTTGGAGTAAGCAGGAGCTGGTGCAAAAGTTGATAGTTAGGCATATCATAGTTAAAGTTAGTTATGCAAAGTGGGAAAAGAGATGGCAGCAATAGCAAGGTGGTGTTCGGTCCTTGGCTGCACTTTATACAGGAAATCAAGGGAAGAAGGCACCAAATGTCACTGTTTTCTGCTAAAAGATGGAGAGATGCAGAAGATGATTAGTAGGAATTCGAAATAGTAAAGACGATGTAAATACTCCTGCAGCCAACCTTGCATCACTGCGTGTGTGTGTAGCAAGCACTTCAGCAACAATGGCCATGAGCGCGATATGCAATCAGAAATTATGGGGACAGAAAACCGAAGGATACTAAAAGATACAGCTGTTATTGTATTTACATGGACTGGATCTGGCGCAGTGCCAAAATACAAAATAGAAAAGTGACAAAGCAAGCGTATGGAGGTTCAGTGCATTCTGGAAGTATTCAGACCCCTTGACTTTTTCCACATTTTGTTACATTACAGCCTTATTCTAAAATTGATTCAATTGTTTTTTTTCACTCATCAATGTACACACGATACCCCATAATGACAAAGTAAAAACAGGTTTTTAGACATTTTTGCAAATGTATATACTTTTTGGGGTGGAAATATCACATTTACATAAGTATTCAGACTCTCTACTCAGTACTTTGTTGAAGGACATTTGGCAGCGATTACAGCATCAATTCTTCTTGGGTATGATGCTACAAGCTTGGCACACCTGTATTTGGGGAGTTTCTCCCATTCTTCTCTGCAGATCCTCTCAAGCTCTTGTCAGGTTGGATGGGGAGTGTTGCTGCACAGATATTTTCAGGTCTCTCCAGAGATGTTCGGTCGGGTTCAAGTCCTGGCTCTGGCTGGGCCACTCAATCAAATCAAATGTATTTATATAGCCCTTCTTACATCAGCTGATATATCAAAGTGCTGTACAGAAACCCAGCCTAAAACCCCAAACAGCAAGCAATGCAGGTGTAGAAGCACGGTGGCTAGGAAAAACTACCTAGAAAGGCCAAAACCTACGAAGAACCCCAGAGAGGAACCAGGCTATGAGGGCTGACCAGTCCTCTTCTGGCTGTGCCGGGTGGGGATTATAACAGAACATGGCCAAGATGTTCAAATGTTCATCGATGACCAGCATGGTCAAATAATAATCACAGTAGTATCTGCTGTCTCTAGAGAGTTGAAAACAGCAGGTCTGGGACAGGTAGCACGTCCGGTGAACAGGTCAGGGTACCATAGCCGCAGGCAGAACAGTTGAAACTGGAGCAGCAGCACGGCCAGGTGTACTGGGAACAGCAAGGAGTCATCATGCCAGGTAGTCCTGAGGCATGGTCCTAGGGTTCAGGTCCTCCGAGAGAGAGAAAGAAAGAGAGAAAGAGAGAGAGAATTAGAGAGAGCATACTTAAATTCACACAGGACACCGGATAAGACAGGGGAAATACTCCAGATATAACAGACTGACTCTAGCCCCCCGACACAAACTACTGCAGCATAAATACTGGAGGCTGAGACAGGAGGGGTCAGGAGACACTATGGCCCCATCCGATGATACCCCTGGACAGGGCCAAACAGGCAGGATATAACTCCACCCACTTTTTCAAAGCACAGCCCCCACACCACTAGAGGGATATCTTCAACCACCAACTTACCATCCTGAGACAAGG
>NW_019957548.1:263617-295975 GCF_002910315.2 Salvelinus sp. IW2-2015
GATGGTGCCAGCTTTCCTCCAGACGTGATACTTGGCATTCAGGCCAAGGATTTCATCAGACCAGAGAAATCTTGTGTTCTCATGGACTGAGAGTCCTTTAGGTGCATTTTTGGCAAACTCCAAGCAGATTGTCATGTGCCTTTTACTGAGGAGTTGTTTCTGTCTGGCCACTCTATCATAAAGGCCTGATTTTGGTGGAGTGCTGCAGAGATGGTTGTCCTTCTGGAAGGTCTCCCATCTCACAGAGGAGCTTCTGGAGCGCTATCAGATGACGCATCGGGTTCTTGGTCAACTCCCTGACCAAGGCGCCTTCTCCCCTGATTGCTCAGTTTGGCCAGCTTAGAAGAGTCTTGTAGTGGTTCCAAACTTATTCCATCATTTCAGGAATGATGGAGATTCACTGTGTTCTTGGGGACCTTCAATGCTACAGACATTTGTTGGTACCCTTCCCCAGATCTGTGCCTCTACACAATCCCTGTCTCAGAGATCTACCAAAAAAATTCCTTCAACCTCATGGCTTGGTTTTTGGTCTGACATGCACTGTCAACTGTGGGACCTTATATATACAGGTATGTGCCTTTCTAAATCATGTCCAATCAAATTGAAATTACCACAGGTGGACTCCAATCAAGTTGTTAGAACCATCTCAAGGATGATCAATGGAACAGGATGCAAAGGGTCTGAGTACTTACGTAAATGTATTGTCTGTTTTTTATTTGTAATAAATTGGCAAAAAATCTAAACCGTGTTTTCGCTTTGTGATTATGGGGTATTGTGTGGAGGATTGGGGGGGGGGGGGGGGGGGGTTTTCAATTTTTTTTATCAGTGATATTTAATGTCCTCTTGCTTTTTTATGGTTTTTATGTATTTAATCAATTTTAGAATAGGGCTGTAACGTAAGAAAGTGGAAAAAGTCAAGGGGACCGAATACTTGCCGAATACACTGTATAGTGTTTTGGGCTAATGTGAAAAACATAAACCCACTAATTGTCCCGTTCATAGAGGTTCATGATAAGCGTTCAATCAATAAAGTAAAGTTTAGCTATTTACTCGTTAGATAACTGTCCACTTGGCCCAGCTGGAAAAGGGATTCGTCTCCAATTTGTTTTTGGAATACAGATTTTTTTTAGGACACCAAAGTTGATATGGGCAGCAATACCCCCTTGGTCGCTAAAGCAGACACATTTCTGTAAGAAATGTAGTCATGTATTCAACTGATCTACAGCACAACCATTCCTCATTCATGGCATTACCACAACTGCACCACCTGTCTGTGTTGATCCTGGGGGTGGGTTTGGGCTGTGGTCCAGCTACTGTTACGGCTTCAGCTAGAGCGGCAGCAGCCATCTGAAGCTCAGTTTGTCTCAAATCTTTGTCCGAATACTCAGGCTCAAATAAATACAGTTCAACGACACCATGGGCGCACCTCCAGTGGTTTTCTTCATCACTCGCAAGTTTTAATCGTCAGACATATTTGTAGGTCAGCAAAAAAAATGAATAAGGGCACAAACTGCCATTTCTACATAGCGGAGATTCCCCCAAGAGCGCTGTGGCTGTCGGTTACATAAAATAATGACCTAAAATAATCGGAAATGTTTTATGTAGAAAAGTACACATTTCTTGACTTAAGGATCGGACCCATTTTTCCATTTTCACCTAAAAGGACATACCCAAATCTAACTGCCTGTAGCTCAGGACCTGAAGCGAGGATATGCATATTCTTGATACCCTTTGAAAGCAAACACTTTGCAGTTTGTGGAAATGTGAAATTAATGTAGGAGAATATAACACATTAAATCTGGTAAAAGATAATACAAAAAAAATACGTTTTCAAAAAAAAAGAAAAAGCAAAAGAAAGGCCATAAATTGACATAGGAGTTTAGGCGCCACCAGATGGCAGTAACGTTTGTGTGCAAAGTTTTAGACAGATCCAGTGAAGCATTACATTACTGCACAGCATTTTGAATCAATTCTGCCGAATTGGTCAATTTATACATTTTCAGGTACATAACTATAGAGAACATACAAACATGATATGGTAATAAAACATTTAAGTTTACAAACTCCCAGGAAGGTCATACATGATGGATAATTAGCTTTCCTACAGAAAAGATACAACTTCACACATCTAGATGGCGGTTTGGGTGTGGGGCCAGAAACAGCAGGGGTTCAAACTGTAGAACCCAGTTCCTACATTTGAATATAAAAAATGATTTTATCAAACAAGTGAGGCCTGAATCCAGCAACGGCAAGAGTCACGTGACCCGTTTTTTTCAGCTGTTTCAGTGCAGCACTACAGGGAGAGGGTAAACTCCACTGAACTAGTTTCAATGTATGGAATCACTTGAGAGTTTCTGGATTTTGGATCAACTTCTCCTTTAAAGTCTCCTTTGTGTGCTTATTTGGTCCCTACATGATGATTAGCTAGGCAGCTGTTGGTAGCCTTCTGTCATTCTCACTGCCATTGCACAATACTGGTCGACCATATTCATGTACAGTACCACATATGGAGCAATATTTCAGCCAAAAACCACAGTGCGCTTATAAATAACTTAAATTCAGTGTAATATTAATCCACCAACTTATTATAGCACTGTATACAAGGTTCTTAGGCACCCACCTAGTAAAAGCCGTAAAGAGATGGAGGATTCCATCTTATTCCAAATCAAGTTACTGTAGCATCTCCACTGAATATACTTTTCAATAAGACACTTCAGAGAAAGGCGAGTGGCATTTTGGCCATTTTTTCTGAGCTGTAAGTGGGGTCCAGCCTGCTGTGTGGCAGCAGTAATTAGGAAGGCCCTTTCAGAAGCTTTTTCTAGGGAAAATGTCACACTTTTTTGAAAGTTCGGGTCAGCTGGAAAACAAAAGTCTCAACTAATATATACAGTAATTGCCTTCACTACACTGTCCATACTTCAGCTCTGCATCTAACCCAACTAAGAAAATTCCCTAATAGCGTTTCAAACTTTAGAAGAAAAGGAGAATGTACCATGCACGTTATCGAGGTGTCGATTCAGTGAGAAAACAAGTCTGTATTTTTGTGTGGAAATTATCCAACCATTATGTAGAAATTATGTTAAAAATAATAATAAACTACATTTATCAATCTGACTCCCAATATTATGTGAATAAATGCAACAGCCCTGTACGTCACCTCTCAGTATGATTATAATGAACATGTGAACATTATACATGAACAACTTGCGCTGTTATGCAATCATTATGAGACTAGATAAAAACAGCTAATCTTGGCGACCGATGTTCTAGCATTAATTTGAGGCAAGCAGATCAGAGTTGTCAAGGTGGTACCCAAGCATGTGTAGTATATAACAACTGCCAAATGACCTACTCAATTATTAACGTATAGTCAATCAAAGAATTACTCTGTAAATCGAGGAATGCATTTATTTCAATTCAGCTAAGATAATTTATTAGTCATGAAAGAATTAACACTCAATTACTGTGTACATGAAATACATGATACATTACAGATTAACTCTGAGTAAATTACTATCAACAATAGGCTTAATACTTAATATCAACAATAGGCTTAATACTTAACGTGGTTACACGCGTCTTCAGTTCAGAATTGTTATATTTTTTTGTATTTTACCTCCTTTTTCTCCCCAATTCCGTGATATCCAATTACAATCTTGTCTCATCGCTGCAACGGGCTCGGGAAAGGCGAAGGTCGAGTAATGCATCCTCCGAAACATGCGCTTCTTAACACCCGCCTGCTTAACCCAGAAGCCAGTTGCACCAATGTGTCAGAGGAAACACCGTTCAACCAACGATTGAAGTCAGCCTAAAGGCACCCGGCCCGCTACAAGGAGTCGCTAGAGCGCAATGATCCAAGTAAAGCCCCCCCCCCCCCCCCGGCCKCKCCCRCCCCTAACCTGGACGACACTGGGCCAATTGTGCACCGCCCTATGGGACTCCCAGTCTCGGCCAGTTGTCACACAGCCTGGGATCGAACCCGGGTCTGTAGTGACACCTGTAGTGCCTTAGACTGCTGCGACACTCGGGAGGCCCACAAATTCACTGTCCTTTTAACCAAATTCAAGCAGAAACTCACACCCAACCTGAATGAACTTTTCTTTGCACTTTGCTAGTAAAATCTAATCAACTCAATTTAATCAACTCAAAGTAATCTAATCAACTCAATTTAAATGATAGGAGCGCACCCCTGTGTCGCGCCTTCAATGATCTATCCACCGTTCAACGAACAAAATAAGTTTCCCTGTAACAATAAATTCATAGCACTTACAGTACAATAAAACGCATAAAAATGCATAGCTCTTTATGAACTCTTGAAACATTCCAAACATAACAATTTAATTCACACAGTAACATTAATTTCCTCAATAAAAGTTTTCATCAGTCTTCACACCTCCAACGCTGTCTGTGCTCCCAGGGTTCTGTGGGAACTACCCCCCCACCCCCACCCCACCCCACCCCCAGAGAAAACCACAAATAAGGTGTGTTTGACCCCTGTGATAGCCCACAAATGATCAGCCATCCAAACAATGTCATAAATAGTGAATGAGTCATCACGCTGGGCTTCAGCGCCTGCAAGTTGCTAGTCGCGAGTATCACCTTCTCTTATCTTTCCACTACAAGTCCATCATTACCTGTATTGTAATATTTTGGTCATCATGTATTGTCTGCTCCCAAATTCTTATTTTGTTTTCTGCTATAATTTTGGGTAAAATCCATAATTTTCCATCTAGTTTAGTCAAATCAATGACGAACAGTCTCTTGAGACGTGACAACAACAAAAAATCCCTGCTCCATCACATACATCTATGTATGCAAAGCCTCCAACACAGAATGTTCTCCCTCTCATATCAGTATTCTTCCTGTACAACACCTTGTTCATTATTCCACCCTATAATTATTTCTTTATTAATGTGGCCATCAGAATAGGACAGTTCCGGGGGTGTTGGGCACAGGTTATGCCTAATGAGAAATACCAAGCATGGAGATCTAATATTTACACGGACACGGTGAAATAACCTTTTCTGTTATTGCATTAATGTGAAACATCCTTTGCTAGTATCTAGGCTATATAGCTGTGAAAGCACTTTTCACACGCAGGTAGTAGAATAAAGTTGGCTATATTAGCATACAGTATGAATAAGGGTTAGGGTTTATATTTGAGCAGAGGCGATACTCAGTTGTGCATTAAAATGTAAAGTACTACATAGCCGTATCTCCAATACCTTGTGGTTCACCTGAGCACATGCTCAGAGTGAGATCGAGCTAGCCTGTGGGAAAATGGTCTGCATAGCAGTATGTAATATCACGTAATGATTACTGTAGAAACTCCATGTGTCAGAATCCCATGGGCATTGTTCAACGTTTCATGTAGGATAGGGCTGGTAGTGTGAGTTGTTGAAAGGGAGAATTCATGTCTTTTACCGTTTGGTGGTATAACGTGCACCCATCCAGGTCTGTTCACCTGTGGTACATTTTCTCTGTCTTACTGTAGTGGTGATAGTGGGCTAATGTTCTGTAGACCCGCCTTATTTTAGTTTGATACAGACCCATCTTGTTTCTGTGTAGAGATGGTGTCTGGATATTGCATCCCGTTTGCTGTGCTGTTGTCTTCAAAGTCTTTAACATCTCCCCCTTGTATTTCTCCCCTCAGCATCCCCCTCTCCCTGCTCCTTCTCTCTGCAAGGCAAAACGCTGCAAAGCAAATCCCTCTTGAATTCCTACTACTCAGGTACAGCCATACCACTCTGAAGAAGCCTGCTTTGTAGTGAATCTACATAAGGCAATGCCATATTGCTCTTTCAGGTCTCTTCAAAGTAGAACATGTTGAGAAATCAATCTGAAGACGGGAGACAGTTTATTTGGTGGAAATTGTTTGACGCTTGGAGAATTCATTTTCGCAGGTTGGCATTTGTCATGAATCTTGCCCTGGAGGCAGTTCTTCAGAGTGGTCACTAACTGGCACAGCCACGAAGTCAATAAAATCCGATTTTAAACCTAACCTTAACCACGCTGCTAACCCTAACCTTAAATTAAGACCAAAAAGCTAAAAATCATTTGTTTTTAGGACATAGCAAATTTTGACTTTGCAGGTCGCCCATCTAGTGGAAATCACTCAGTTCTGCATCCCAGGGTGAGATTCATGACAATAAACTTCAATGTGCTCCATATTCACTGTCTTCTTTCCCTGTGTCACCTCTGTAGTGTCGAAGGAGCCAGTCCCTGCAACAGCATCAATTGGTAAGTATCTCCTCTCCATCTATTCTTGCTTCTCCATCCATTATCTTGCTTTTACTTATCTTGTTGTGTCTGGTAATGGATTTAACATACACCAATTCAATCCAAACATGTTGTTCACGTATATGTCAAATTGAAGACCATTCACTGAGATAATAAATCAAACCAGACAGCACGTTAGCAGGATTCTACAAAGTTACAGTAACGTACTATCACTACTTATTCAACACAGACAGCACTCTCCCAGTGTCAGGCCATGGCCATGCTGCTGACCCAGGGTAGGCTGTGAAAGGTCTAATGGAGGTCTGCTGTGTCATGGATGCCACTGCCTATAATTACAGTACATGCACTGGAGTGTAATGAGAATCACATATAGTGTGTTGCAACCAGTTGAATATTAATGCTTCGATTTGGGAAAGCTTTGAGAGCAACATCACGGATCATATCTTGCCCCTTCAGTTTACGTACAGCCAGATTGAAATGCCAAATCCATTTCCAACATATCCTTCTCGAAGCAGATTGACCACCTCTTTGACTTGCTGATTTGCTGCGAACTTAAATATGTCAAGTGTTTTGGTAGAGTTAGCTCCACTCTCAACTGTTTCTCCTCATCCTCCTCAAGTCAAATGGCACCATTTCATTGGTTTATGTGCTCCATTTCTAGTAGGTGGTTCACAGATTTCCCACCCGCCATTGGTCAGCACCTGGCTTCATGGTAGGTATTTTGTTTGGTCTTAGTCCAATTCTTGTTGATAACTTTTTTTGTTTAATGGGGCACATGCTTTGTTTTGTCTGCCCCCTGGGGTCACAGAAAGGTACTGTAAACACACTCTTTGATCTTGAGGCTGTCTGTAAAATAGACTTTCCACTGACCTGTGGATGTTCAAAGGTATGGAGTGGAACTCAGCTGGGTCCTAAAGATGTTTTACTCTGAGCCCTCATTCTCACGACCTCGTTTTTTACACATTCAGCATTGTTATTCCTGCTTTAAAAGTAGCCGTCTGAGCCCCTCATTCTCACAATCTTGTATATTCTAAATGGTATCCCCTAAAACTCCTAGAGAGTCCTTGTTTACCCAAATTCATAGCAACCAAGTGGAACTACCTGTACTGTGATTTTATTCTATTCAAGTGTTTATATTAAAGTCACCAAGACAGGGAAGGTCTGAGCCCGCCATATATCCTCTCCTCCAAAGCTGGTTGGAGTCCAAGTGTACCTTTCTCAAGCACTGTTGGCCGACAAACCCCCTTCTTTACTGGCCAGGGGAGAGAAAGCCAGCTCTAAGCAAACAGAGCCCAGGCAGGGGGAAAAGAGTCTTGTCAAACATTACAGGATGCAGGGAAAGGCAGGCAAGCAAGCAAGTCCAAAGCATCTGCAGCATTTATTGATTTCAGCAGTAAATCTGTAAATTGCCCATAGTACATGCCATAATCATCAAGTTTCACAGTCAATAATTTAGCTTTGCCTATTCATTCTAGCCTGACCGGCTACCGCCAGGCGAAAAAAGGCGAATAAATAGAGATGGAGAGGGAGAAGCAAGATGTCTTAGTGTGGAGGAAGGAGCTTTAGAAAATCAATGCTCTCATGCAAAGCTAGGCTTAGCTGTTTTTGTATATTAGTCTGGGTTTTGATGGCTTAGGTGTTTCTTTTGCGATGCAAATAGGCATCATTTTTTAAAACGTTACATTCCAATCAGTGACGCAATTTCATTCACTGTCTGAGAGAAAGCATGAGATCACAGCTGTTTCATGTACATGCACATGCTTAGCTAGTAGTAGTGTGGCCTTGAGTCAATTCACTGGATATTGATCATAGGCCAGTTTATAAAGTCCTGTGTAATATATTTAGCTGACACTGCAGGCCCAGGCAGGGGGAATGATATGACCGATGATGCTGTACATTTCCATTTTTCCTCCCCCCTGCCTCTCTATCTCTTACTTAGTTATAGGCATTTCAGTCGCTCTGCGTGTGGGCTAGTTTCTTTAACGTTACTTGCTATCAGCACCAGAAGTATCAATGCTTCACCAGAAACCGAAGAAGACCGACAGCTAGAGGCGGGGTAGAGTCTGTCTTCTGGCTGTGGGCTGTCAGGCAAGCTGGACGGACTGACTGGATCAGAGGACATGGTGAGCAGGATTATAGGTCCTGCTGAAGGGAAGGCTTCAGTTTCACAGGTGGTGGAGAACTTTGAGGGGTGCAAGGGAGAACCAACTCTGGGACTGGCACAGTTCTCTTGTTAATCCATCACCAGGAGCAGAGTCTCAGCTAGCGAATACTGTTACATTTGGGAGTGTTGAATGAACACTTTTTTTTATCAGCGTATGCAAAATGGTATTGATAAGATATCCATTAGTAGAGTAGATGCCTATACGCTGCCAGCAGACATGACTTAGTTTAGAATGCATCTATCCTCTTGCATAATTTACGCCATTCACATCTCTAAATGCAGCATATACTCTATATCTGCCAAAAGCAGAGGAAGCTAAAGTTCTTAATTTGCATTGGCTTAACTTATAATGCCATGTTTGAACACATAAAACAGGATGGATCCTGGTTCATGTTAAAAGAAGGGGCTAGGTATATTTGGTTCCAACAACTCTTAAATGTTCCTAAGGGTTTTAGAGAATGACTAATTTCTACACTTGGAAAATCACTGCACATTATCTCAAATCTTCTCCAGCTATATTTAGTCTTTAGAATGGAGGTACATTTTAGGTAATTTCAAAAGGAATTATGTTGTCCCCGCTCAAAGAGCTGTCCAATGTATTTTTGTATGGATGGTAATTATTGCTAATGGTCAAAAATGGTTGTTTAGTGATAATGTTGCACTGCCGATAATTGAGCACTAATCATTAGTCTGCTCCTCATGGAAGTACTGCACACTAAAATGGCAAAATTACTTTAAAGGCAATGTCCTTTATTAGAAGAACTTCTGCAAAATAGGATGTTCATTTTGAAGTATTTTTTTTCTTCCTATACGTCTCCACATTATCTCTGAGCATCATGTTGGGCTCAATGTTCTACCATATTGTGACACAGTTGGTAGACGCTGCGAAGGTGTGAGTCAATATCGCTTTGTACACCTAAATAGAAAGTCAAGCTGTCTTGAGATCAGGGACTCTCCCAGACCGTATCTTCCAACACTGTTAGAAAAATGATTGGTAGTGGTCTCTTTTTTTGCTAGGACATAATAATATTTCTCAGTATAGCGTTTTACGAACCATGCACCCTTGTAACATGAGCCAAGCTGTCCTCCCTCCCTTCACAACAGAGCAATATTCACAACAGAACCCTGCTCTCTGGGTAACCTCTTTATGTTCTTTATATTTTTTCTGCCATGTTTGAAGTAAAGAAAGAACAGACGGTTCCAGAAAGGGGATTGATTTTCACTTGACTCTTTTAACATAAAATTAAATTGTAATTGCCACATGCTTGGGCCCTTCCCAACAATACAGGGATTTTTTGTTGTTGAAATAATCAAAAAATAATAACGCAACGAATAAATACACAATGAGAAACGATAACTTGGCTATATACTGTACACTGGGTACCAGTACCGAGTCGATGTGCAGGGGTACGATGTAATTTAGTTAATACTTAATGTACATTTAGGTAGGGATGAAGTGACTAGGCAACAGGATAGACAAACAAAGTAACAGAGCATGTGATGAGTCAAAAGAGATAGCGCAGAAAGGGTCAATGCAGATAGTCTGTGTAGCTGTTAGTTAACTATTTAACAGTCTTAGGACTTGGGGGTAGAAGCTGTTCAGGGTTCTGTTGGTTCCAGTCTTGGTGCATTGGTACCGCTTGTCATGCAGTAGCAGAGAGAACAGTCTATGACTTGGGTGGCTGAAGTCTTTGACAATTTTTAGGGCCTTCTTCTGACACTGCCTGGTATAGAGGTCCTGGATGGCAGGGAGCTCAGCCCGAGTGATGTACTTGTTGTCAGATGTTGAGCAGTTGCCATACCAAGAAGTGATGCAGCCAGTAAAGATGCTCTCAATGGTGCAGCTGTGTAACGTTTTGAGGATCTGAGGGCCCATTCCAAATCTTTTCAGGCTCCTGAGGGGATAGAGTCATTGTCATGCCCTCTTCACGACTGTGTTGGTGTGTGTGGACCATGATAATAACTTAGTGATGTGGACACTGAGGAACATTGATGGGGGCGTGCTCAGCACACACGTTTCCTGTAGTCCGTGATCAGCTCTTTTGACTTGCTGATGTTGAGGTTGTTGTCTCTGAACTCCTCCCTGTAGGCTGTCTCATCGTCGTCGGTGATCAGGCCTACCACCGTCGGGTCATCTGCAAACTTAATTATGGTGATGGAGTCGTGTGCGGCCAGGCAGTCGTGGGTGAACACGGAGTACAGGAGGGAACTAAGCATGCAACCCTGAGGGGCCTCTGTGTTGAGGGTCAGTGTGACAGATTTGTTGTTGCCTACCCTCACCACCTGGGGGCGGCCTGTCAGGAAGTCAAAGCATTTCATGGCTACAGATGTGAGTGCTACGGGGCGATAATCATTTAGACAGGTTACCTTGACGTTCTTGGGCACAGTGACTATGGTGGTCTGTTTGAAACATGCAGGTATTACAGACTGGGTCAGAGAGAGGTTGAAAATGTCATTGAAAACACTTGCCAGCTGGTCAGTGCATGCTCTGAGTACACGTCCTGGTAATTCGTCTTGCCCTGCAGCGTTGTGAATGTTAACCTGTTTAAATGTCTTACTCACATTGGCTATGGAGAGAGTGATCACACAATTGTCTATAAGAGCTGGTGTTCTCATGCATGGTTCAGTGTTGCTAGCCTTGAAGCGAGCATAGAAGGTATTGAAGTCTTCTGGCAGGCTCGCATCACTGGACAGCTTGTGTCTGGGTTTCTCTTTTAAATCTGTGATAGTGTGCATGCCCTGCCACATCCGACGAGCATCAGAGCTGATGTAGTAGGATTCAATCTTGGTGCTGTATTGACGCATTATCTGATGGTTTATCGGAGGGCGTAGCAGGATTTCTTAGAAGCTTCCGGATTAGTGTCCCGCTCATTGAAAGCAGCAGCTCTAACCTTTAGCTCAGTGCGTATGTTATCTGTAATCCATGGCTTCTGGTTGGGATATGTATGTATGGTCACTGTTCAGACGACATCATTGATACACTTATTAATAAAGCCGGTAACTGATGTGGTAAACTCCTCAATGCCATTGAATGAATCCCGGAACATATTTCAGTCTGTGCTAGTGAAACAGCCCTGTAGCTTACCATCCACTGGTACTTCCTGTGTGTTTTGGATTGTAAGCAGGAATCAGGAGGATAGAGTTATGGTCAGACCTGCCAATATGGAGGGTGAGGGAGAGCTTTGTCTGTGTGTGGAGTAAAGGTGGTTTAGAGTTGTTTTGCTTGTAGTTGCACATGTGATATGCTGGTAGAAATTAGGTAAAATGGATTTCAGTTTTCCTGCATTAAAGTCACTGGCCACTTGGAGCGTCGCCTCTAGGTGAGCATTTTCTTGTTTGCTTGTCCCTATACAGCTCGTTGAGTGTGGTCTTAGTGCCAGCATCGGTTTGTGATGGTAAATGCACAACAACAAATAATATGGATGAAAACTCTCTTGGTCTCGAACGACGCTCATCCAGTTTATTCTCCAGTGATTGCACGCTCGCCAATAGACGTGATTAATCGTCAGGTATCCCGCACGCCGGCCTCTAGCGCCGTCTCTTCTTTCTTCAAGTGTCGGGATTTGGGCCTGGTCCGGGATAATAAATGTTTTTAGCCTCTGACTCATTGAAGTAGAAGTCCTCGTCCAAATCAACGTTAGTGATAGCAAAAGAATACAGCACAATTGGTTAGGAGCCCATAAAACAAACGCTATTCCTCCAGCGCCATTCTAGTTCAAACATGCCAACGTCTGTGTGTGTCCCGTGTTTCATTTGATAACTCACTTAGCCACAGCATGTGATCACACGAGGCCAGGACCGGTGCTCATGCATCTGTGAGCCATAATAATGAAGTTATGAAAAGCGTACGTTTTCAAGCAACAAAAAGTTCCTTCCGAGGTCAATAAATCAAATGATTAGCATGAAGATATCTTAACATAAGTTACAGCCAAGCGGAGATACAGTACGAATACATTTCATGGCTGGCTAAATGCATATTTGACCTTTCAATGCAGCCCCAAGCATTAACAGCTCGGTATTTCGGTGGCATTCAATGGGATTGAGTCTGTTTCTTGATAATATTTACAACATAATATACCCTCTGGGCTGCCACTTTGAGATATTATCTTGCTGCAGAGTCAAAAACACATGAATAATGAATTAGGTCTGCACTGATAGGGCTGTATAGGGGGCACTTTGGGTAGGATTAAGTGGACCTCTACCGTCTCCAGTGAACAGTCAGTACCTGCTCCCTGTCCGACGGCTAGGCCTCCCACCTCACCCACCTCAATGTAAACAGATGCTAACGATAAACCAACGTTACCCCTTTACATGGCTGAGTAGATTTGTGTCGTGTTTATCTCCATCTTCCATCAGAAATAATTATGGAGAAACGGAGCAATGGGAAATGGAGATGTGTGAGTATTGAGCAGAAATGTAAACATGGCCTGATAGAACATTACCAGGAAATAACATTAATTAGAGAGATGAGACTGTGCTCCGGTTGCATAATTTTGTGTTAGGTATATGTAATAACATAGGATAAAGTGATAACCTTGTTTCCATTTTCATAATTATCAGTTCAACCCTATACAGACTGTTGGAGAGGTTCCTAAGGTCATAGACTACTAATATTTACACTCATAATCTTTGATTTTGATGGGCAGCATTGTGTGTATTTTTTTTAGAAACCTTTGAGCTATTTTAAAAGATGATGTCTGCGAAGTAATTGTTTCCACCACAACACATGGTAATACTGCTCGTCTGCTCACTCCCTGTGGCTTGTATTTACTAGGAGTGATATAGCGGTAATAGTCTTGCAAGATTACTCACATTTCATTATGTGGTAGCACACAATGTTTTGAATGGATTACACTTTTTCAAGCAGAGAATCACTTTAAGTGTGTAATTTTTTTGATAATTAAGATGCAAATAGGCACATTAATAAAACATGGGGTAATATTAACCTAACACATTTGCAATGGTACTTTAGGTATTTAATGCCTGTAATATTGAGAATTTCTCTGCCATTCAGCTCCCCATTCCTCCTCTTAATGGACTCATTAGAAGCAATAAACTACTTCAATCTCTCCAATCCTAATCTACGGAAGACTCAATTGCAAGAATGTCTTTCAATCCAATCGAATAGTGAAGCAAAGTGTCTCTTGGATTACCCATTTAACTTTGAGGTATCATCATTAATGATTGAGTAGCAGCGAGATAGAGGAAGGCCGTTGTCTAGCAACAGGGTTTGTGGAGAGTCAACTGTAAGAGTTTGAAGATCTCATGCTTTCAATATGATGAGTTTTTCTAGACATTCCAGAGAGCTAGAGAGATCTTCACTTACAGAATTATCCCAATGTTTGGGAGAACAACATTTCATGAAAACAAGAGATTTCGTTATATACTGTATATACAAAAGTATGTGTACAACCCTTAAAATTAGTGGATTCAGCTATTTCAGCCACACCCGTTGCTGACAGGTATTTAACATCGAGCACACAGCCATGCAATCGCCATAGACAAACATTGGCAGTAGAATGGCCTCACTGAAGAGCTCAGTGACATTGAACGTGGCACCGTCATAGCATGTCACTTTTCCAAGTTCATCAAATTTCTGAACCGGTCAACCGTAAGTGCTGTTTTTGTGAAATGGAAACGTTTGGGAGCAACAATGGTTCAGTCACGAAGTGGTAGGCCACACAAGCTCAGAAAGGGACCGCCGAGTGCTGAAGAGCGTAGTGTGTAAAAAATCGTCTGTCCTCGGTTGCAATACTCAGTACCGAGTTCCAAACTGCCACTGGGAGCAACGTCAGCACAATAACTTTTGTCAGGAGCTTAATGAAATGGGTTTCCATGGTCGAGCAGCCATGCCTAAGCCTAAGATCACCATGTGCGATGCCAAGCGTCGGCTGGAGTGGTGTATAGCTTGCCACCATTAGACTCTGGAGCAGTGGAAACATGTTCTCTGGAGTGATGAATCATCCTTCACCATCTGGCAGTCCGACGGATGAATCTGGATTTGGCGGATGCCAGGAGAACGCTACCTGCCCCATACCTAGTGCCAACTGTAAAATTTGGTGGAGGAGGAATAATGGTCTGGGACTATTTTTCATGGTTCGGGCTAGGCCCCTTAGTTCCAATGAAGGGAAATCTTAACGCTACAGCATACAATGCCATTCTAGACGATTCTGTGCTTCCAACTTTGTGGCAACAGTTTGGGGAAGGCCCTTTCCTGTTTCAGCATGACAATGCCCCCGTGCAAAAAGCGAGGTCCGTACAGAAATGTTTTGTCGAGATTGGTGTGGAAGAATTTGACTGGCCTGCACAGAGCCCTGACCTCAACCCCATCGAATACCTTTGGGATGATTTGGAATGCCGACTGCGAGCCAGGCTGAATCGCCCAACATCAGTCCCCTGACCTCACTAATGCTCTTGTGGCTGAATGGTAGCAAGTACCTGCAGCAATGTTCTAACATCTAGTGGAAAGCCTCCTCAGAAGAGTGGAGGCTGTTATATTAGCAAAGAGTGGACCAACTCCATATTAATGCCCGTGATTTTCTTTTGTGGGATGTTCGACGAGCAGGTGTCCACATACTTTTGGGCATGTAGTGTATACTAATGAATGTTCCACTGAATCATTCTAACAGAAAGATAGTTCACTATGCGGTTAAACACTTCCAAACCCAACACTTTCTCACGATGATGTCACAGAGTAAGTGGATACTGAGTGTTTTCTCCTTGGTCCACAGACAGCAGCCATAGTGAGATGGCCCAGCCATCGTTGACCATCCAGACATACCCATACGGGGGCTGTGAGTCAGTGGAGATGTCCTACCAGGCCGGCCAGTTCCAGCCGGCCATCCGTGTAGCCGACCTCCTCCAACATATTACCCAGATGAAGTGTGGCCAGGGATACGGCTTTAAGGAAGAGTATGAGGTAAGAATGGTTAGTACGGTTTCATCAACAGCATGTGTGGTTTTTGACAGGAAGTCGTGGCATTGTGGTCGCTAGACTGTCTCCCAGGAACTTGTAAGATAATAATGTTTTCAAGATAACTTTGATGTTCTATTCAAACGTCCAATATCGTCAGTTTCCTCTTTTACATGACATCTTCCATTTCGACCAGATATCATTATGTCCAGTTGCATTGCTTACTTTCTGCCTTGAAGGAATAATTTTGTTGTTTTAGATCTGTTTTAGTTTATTTGATTACAGCACATCTCTGTTTGAATGATATGATGAAATCTAATTTGCACTTCCCCTCTTTTTAATAAGGGAAACACACTGGTGGTGCACTTATCAAATATTTATTGAAAATCACATTTGAAAACATAATTAATATTGATAGTTTACCAAAACATATCAAAGACAATAAATTCTCAGATCTATAAAATGGATTTCCACCCCATCTATTGATCGATGTTTGAGTCGTCGTTCGAGTGTTTTTTCTCCACTAAATACCATCACTTTTTAATTGCATCCTAATTAAGTCCAGTAAAGTATTTTAATTTTATGTTTTTTTCTTAAAAGGTGGCACCAAAGTGGCACAAACGTTAAGTTAGGTAACTTTGGGCCTCCCAAGTGGCGCAGCGGTCTAAGGCACTGCATCGCAGTGCTTGAGGCATCACTACAGACCCTGGTTCGATCCCAGGCTGTGTCACAGCTGTCCGTGACCGGGAGACCCCTGAGGCGGTCTACAATTGTCTGGGTTAGGCTGGCTGGGATTTCCTTGTCCCATCGTGCTCTAGCAACTCCTTGTGGCGGGCTGGGCGCCTGCAAGCTGACTATGGTCGCCAGCTGGCTTGACAGGGTCATGTTTTGGAGAACGCATGGCTCTCGACCTTCTCCTCTCCCTAGTCCGTAGGGGAGTTGCAGCGATGGGACAAGACTGTAACTACCAATTGGATATCACGATACAACAAATAATGCCAACAGTCGTATTCCTAATGCCAAAACTCTCAATCAATTATTTGTCCTTTTAACCTGAGATTGGAAAGAATTTAACCCTCAATATTGCTGCAAGTTTGTGTTCTACTTTAGACTTACCTCTGGGTTCAGCCTTTTATTAACTCAAACGAGTCTGCAGACACCACCTGTGTTTTCTAAGCTTTATAGAAAAATACTCATGTAAAGCCTGTTTTTATCTAACAAACAAAGGATTCGGTAACACTTTATTTGGGTAGTCCATCTGTAGATATCAGTCACATTTCAACTAACTATCTACTAACCCTAAACTTAACCCTTTCCCTAACTTTAACCCTTACCCTAACCCTTATTCTAAACCTAACCGTAACCTTAGCAAACAATTGCTTATCTACAGATAGTTTGACAATCTGTAGAGCATCCACAGATGGACATTCCGGAATATCCGGACCAAGGATTATTTTTCCCTATTCAAATTGACAAAGGTCACTCAACACTATGCTATGTAGTCCTTTCATTAAAAAAGTCAGCCTTCCAGGAACACTATGCTGTAGGTCAGAGGCATAGGTAGAAATTGCTGTGTGGCTGGCCTGAGTAAAAGTGGCTGGCCCAACACTTTCCAGCAAAATAACAGCAAAAATACCCTGACATCAGTAGCGTCGTTGTGGTGCATTGAGAAGTGGGTATACTCTAATTTTGCCGAAACAGCCTGCCTGGCGAAAAATATGAGAAAATTACCTAAAATCATGGCAATGTGAAATGCATCCACCATGATATCTAGAATTAAAAAGTAGGCCTAGCCCTTTTTGCTGATATGTTTGGGGACCAGATAAATGCGGTCCCCAAACTCACTCACTTGAATCAGCAAACATAAACCTGGCCTACCAAGGCAGACATTTCTGATTTAGTCAGGAGACAATACAAACATCAAATACATTTTCATTTAAAACCAATTTTTATTTTCAGCCATCCTGATTGGGTGGGTCAGTGTTCAATCTGGCAGGGCCTCTGCCCGGCCTGGCCCTGCCGTGGCTTTGCCTCTGCTGTAGGTACTTGACTATTGTATCTAAACTCAGCAAAAAAAGATACATCCCTTTTTCAGGACTTTGTCTTTCAAAGATCATTCGTAAAAATCAAAATAACTTCACAGATCTTCATTGTAAAGGGTTTAAACACTGAATCCCATTCTTGTTCAATGAACCATTAACAATTAAGGAACATGCACCTGTGGAACGGTCGTTAAGACACTAACAGCTTACAGACGGTAGGCAATTAAGGTCACAGTTATGAAAACTTAGGACAGAGAGGACTTTCTACTGACTCTGAAAAACACCAATTGAAAGATGCCCAGGGTCATCTGCGCCAACGTGCCTTAGACATGCTGCAAGGAGGCATAAGGACTGCAGATGTGGCCAGGGCAATACATTGCAATGTCCGTACTGTGCCTAAGACAGCGCTACAGGGAGACAGGATGGACAGCTGATCGTCCTCACAGTGGCAGACCACGTGTAACAACACCTGCACAGGATCGGTACATCCAAACATCACACCTGCGGGACAGGTACAGGATGGCAACAACTGCCCGAGTTACACCAGGAACGCACAATCCCTCCATCACTGCTCAGACTGTCCACAATAGGCTGAGAGAGGCTGGACTGAGGCCTTGTAGGCATGTTGTAAGGCAGGTCCTCACCAGACATCACCAGCAACAACGTCGACTATGGGCACAAACCCACTGTCGCTGGACCAGACCGGACTGGCAAAAAGTGCATGGTTTTGTCTCACCAGGGGTGATGGTCGGATTTGCGTTTATCGTCGAAGGAATGAGCGTTACACAGAGGCCTGTACTCTGGAGCGGGATCGATTTTGAGGTGGAGTGTCCGTCATGGTCTGGGGCGGTGTGTCACAGCATCATCAGATTGCCTGCAATGACAACAAGCTCAATCGCAATGCTGTGCGTTACAGGGAAAACATCCTCCTCCTTCATGTGGTACCCTTCCAGCAGGCTCATCCTGACATGACCCTCCAGCATGACAATGCCACCAGCCATACTGCTCGTTCTGTGCGTGATTTCCTGCAAGACAGGAATGTCAGTGTTCTGCCATGGGCAGCAAAGAGCCCGGATGTTAATAATCCCATTTAGCACGTCTGGGACCTGTTGGATTGGAGGGTGAGGGCTAGGGCCATTCCCCCCAGAAATGTCCGGGAACTTGCAGGTGCCTTGGTGGAAGAGTGGGGTAACATCTCACAGCAAGAACTGGCAAATCTGGTGCAGTCCATGAGGAGGAGATGCACTGCACTACTTAATGCAGCTGGTGGCCACACCAGATACTGACTGTTACTTTTGATTTTGACCCCCCCCTTTGTTCAGGGACACATTATTCCATTTATGTTCATCACATGTCTGTGGAACTTGTTCAGTTTATGTCTCAGTTGTTGAATCTTATGTTCATACAAATATTTACACGTTAAGTTTGCTGAAAATAAACACAGTTGACAGTGAGAGGACATTTCTTTTTTTGCTGAGTTTAGTTCTATAGACACGTCTTACCATATAAGAGTAGGTCAATTTAGAGTTTCTTCCCCTTCTTGGTACATACGGGCAGAAGTTCATAGAGTAGAAAATGAAGAATGTTAGAGCTTTGTTCATGTCTGGTCAGTGGAGCGAACTGAAGGCTGTGAAGGTCCTATTCAACTTGGCTGTAGGCCTCCGGTAGCCTCCCTTTGCCTGGCTGTAAACATGAGATGCATTGCCTTTTCCTCTCGCTCACTGTGCCTGCACTGATAAAGCCAGCAATTGTGCCTCTTATTTAAAGGATCATCCATCACTGGGGACATTTTTATAACCCTTTTCTGTTATTCCTTCCCCCTCTAACCTGATTTGCCTCACAATTTCAGCCCCTATCCCATTGAAAATTAAGTTGGCACTTTACTCCATGCTTGCTTATGAAATATAAAGGTCGTGTTTTTTTCATACAGTCCATGGGGAAAGTCAAATTGTCACGCATTCCCAAACACGACTTGCGGTTGGTGGATCGTGACTGCGGTGATGTGAGAATATCTTAAGAGACATACATACATACGTCAGTGCTTTGTATTATGGTGAAGAAGGCCCCAACTCATTTCAAATGGTGCCCCTTACATGTCATACATTATGTTTTCATTTGTGTTCTGTCAGTGTGCTCTCCGTTTTGTGTTGAAGCTACAGTATGGTTTATGACTTGTTCAATGGCTGTGTGGGGGTGTGAACCTGTGGGTGTGAGAAGAGGAAAGGACCAAAGAGATAAGGAGAGAGAGAAAAGGGAGAGCGAAAGGAAGGAAGGGAGGGAGAAATGGAGATCTGGGGACTCTGATTAAAAGGCGATAGCGGCCACCTGTGTGCGTTTGTCAGCATAATCGGCCCATTACTCACATCCTGACAGATGCTTTGAGAGAGGGAGACAGCCCTCACTGGCGCACACACACACACACAGAGACGGCCCACAAAGTCAAACAGAGGAACGGATCACATAACAGAGGACATTTAGAGACACATGAAGAACAAGGAGCGGAATAATTTAATCAAAAGCATTTGGACATTTGGTTGCCTTCATAAAGGGACCCGACCTCATCGATAGCACACTGGTTTGAGATAAAGCCCTCTGCCCCCTTCTCTGTGTGTGACAGTGCATGCAAACAATGTCTGTATCACTAATGGCACCCTATTCTCATTATACTGCACTACTTTTAACCAAGGCACTTAGGGGCTCTGGTCAAAAGTAGTGCACTTTAAAGTGAATAGGGTGCTATTTGGGATTCAGCCAACAACTCACGTGTCAGTGCCAACAGCTCACATACAGTTGAAGTCGGAAGTTTACGTACACTTAGGTTGGAGTCATTAAAACTCGTTTTTCAACCACCACAAATTTCTTGTTAATTAACAAACTACAGTTTTGGCAAGTCGGTTAGGACGTCTACTTTGTGCATGACACAAGTAATTTTTCCAACAATTGTTTACAGACAGATTATTTCACTTATAATGCACCGTATCACAATTCCAGTGGGTCAGAAGTTCACATACACTAAGTTGACTGTGCCTTTAAACAGTTTGGAAAATTCCAGAAAATGATGTCATGCCTTTAGAAGATTCTGATAAGCTAATTGACATCATTTGAGTCAATTGGAGGTGTACCTGTGGATCTATTTCAAGGCCTACCTTCAAACTCAGTGCCTCTTTGCTTGACATCATGGGAAAATCAAAAGAAATCAGCCAAGACCTCAGAAAAAAATTGTAGTCCTCCACAAGTCTGGTTCATCCTTGGGAGCAATTTCCAAACGCCTGAAGGTACCACATTCATCTGTACAAACAATAGTACGCACGTATAAACAGCATGGGACCACGCAACCGTCATACCGCTCAGGAAGGAGATGCGTTCTGTCGCCTAGAGATGAATGTACTTTGGTGCGAAAGTGCAAATCAATCCCAGAACAACAGCAAAAAGGACCTTGTGAAGATGCTGGAGGAAACAGGTACAAAAGGATCTATATCCAGTAAAAATCGACATAACCTAAAAGGCCACTCAGCAAGGAAGAAGCCACTGCTCCAAAATCGCCATATAAAAACCGGACTACGGTTTGCAACTGCACATGGGGACAAAGATCGTACTTTTTGGAGAAATGTCCTCTGGTCTGATGAAACAATAATATAACTGTTTGGCCATAATGACCATCGTTATGTTTGGAGGAAAAAGCGGGGGGCTTGCAAGCCGAAGAACACCATCCCAACCATGAAGCACGGGGGTGGCAGCATCATGTTGTGGGGGTGCTTTGCTGCAGGAGGGACTGGTGCACTTCACAAAATAGATGGCATCATGAGGGAGGAAAATTATTTAGATATATTGAAGCAACATCTCGAGACATCAGTCAGGAAGTTAAAGCTTGGTCGCAAATGGGTCTTCCAAATGGACAATGACCCCAAGCATACTTCCAAAGTTGTGGCAAAATGGCTTAAGGACAACAAAGTCAAGGTATTGGAGTGGCCATTACATAGCCCTGACCTGAATCCTATAGAAAATTTGTGGTCAGAACTGAAAAAGCATGTGTGAGCAAGAAGGCCTTACAAACCTGACTCAGTTACACCAGCTCTGTCAGGAGGATTGGGCCAAAATTCACCCAACTTATTGAGGGAAGCTTGTGGAAGGCAACCTGAAAAGTTTGACCCAAGTTAAACAATTTAAAGGCAATCCTACCAAATACTAATTGAGTGTATGTAAACTTCTGACCCGCTGAGAATGTGATGAAAGAAATAAAGGCTGAATTAAATAATTCTCGCTACTTTTATTCTAACATTTCACATTCTTAAAATAAAGTGGTGATCCTAACTGACCTAAGACAGGGAATTCTTCCTAGGATTAAAGGTCAGGAATTGTGAAAAACTGAGTTTAATGTATTTGGCTAAGGTGTATGTAAACTTCCGACTTAAACTGTATGTTAATGCAGCGTGTCATCAGTTCATTTATCTTTTTAAATATGGAAAAAGACAATGCGACCTCATCCCAGGCTGCGTCTCAAAACGCAGCCCATTCCCTATATAGTGCAGGGCCCATCGAGCTTTGGTCAAAAGTAATGCACTATATAGGGAATAGGGTGCCATTTTGGATGCTAACCCAAAACAAGGGCTGGTTAATGGCCCCAGAGTAATAGGCATCTGTGGATAAACACAATGTCATGGAGTACCCACTCACTGGAACAAGTGGAAGAACTGCATAAATGCGTTAGCATCTAGGAGCAACCAACCTCTGTCTTTTAATGTAAACTTTGCAAAGGTTTGGTTCAAGTGTAATGCTATGAACATGATCCTTTGTCTTTGTGTGTGCGTATGTGTTGTCTATGTCCGGACATGTGTGATAATGATGATGATGATGAGGCTGCAGGTGAAACAATGCTTCCTCTAGGGATGTTCTGCCTGTCTACATTTCTCTGCGTACAGGGACCCTCTCTCCCTCCCACACCCCTGCCTCTATCTCATCATCGCCTCACCACCGTCTACCAGGGGATGAGAGTGTGGGAGTTCTCCCTCTTCTCTAGCTTTTCTCTTATTCTTTTTAAAGAATATTAATAGGTGAAAATAAAAAGACCGATTGTAGATGAAAGGGATTCCATTTAGGACGTTTTCTTTTTGAAGAGAGCATCAATCCCCCCTTCCCCAAACACAAACTAAAAGGGAAGTTGAACGTTTCCCCGCAGGGGGCCACAGAGCCCCATCCAATTATTCACCTCACTCCCACTCGCTCTCATTACCGGATGGGAAACGATGAATGGATAAACACTAGCCAGAGTGAGCCATGGGACTGCAAAACACTGGCGTACAGGCCTGGGTCATGTTCATTAGGGCATGCAGCAGAAAAACAAGCATTACTGAAGTCCAGGTAGCGAGGGACCATGTTTCGGTCTGTTTTATTTCGTTTGGTGCCTAAATGAACATGGCACTGATATCTTAGTTTCTAAACATTCAATCACATTATTACATGAGTGATGGATTTGGAGTTGATTGATTGATTTATCTGACAGTTAAAAAAAATACAAATATACACATTTTAAAAAGTTGACAGTGATATTAAAGTAAATGACTTACTTCCATTGTGGTACAGACATAGATACATTTCATAGATACAGACATGAACATGATTCTATGGTTGTCATCAGCCATCTTTTGACATGAGTTTTAAAATAAGTTTTGGTAGGTATAGCTTTAAGTTTTTGTGGTAGTTTGATCCACTCAACAGCGTTGGTATATAGAAAGGTGTTCTTACCGGATAGACACTTAAATTTGAACCAGTCAATATTAGTCTCAAATAATTGGATAGATATCTGGGGGCTGAGTCAGTAATAATTCTGTGGACCAGACCAAGATGAATTAATACAACCCTTTTTTCTCTACAGATAAGCCAGCCTAGCTGTAAAGGAATATGAGCTCGAGACTATTTGGTTGGATTCCATTGTTTTATACATATTTGCCTCATTCATTCATTTCTATTTCAATAATTTCCTAATTTGGATTGAATCCTGAACCCATACCCATGGCTAAAAAAGTATAGCTTGTATGCATACTGTATCTACACAACCGACCTGAACTACTCTGCACACAGTTAGAGCTTGAATGAAAGGAAAACCTTGACTGGCTGAATGTTCTTGAACAAGCATCCGCCTCTTTGTATTATTGTCAGTTTTGAACAGAGGGAATCACAAAAGCCGAGCTGTAACCAGGAGGTCTTTTTATTCCAGGAGTGGGAAAGCAGCACTCTCTTTTCTCTCTCTCTCGCACTGTCTGTGTCTGGAGGGGTGCAGTACTGAGCCATTTGTTTGTATCTATAACTTTTTACATTCTCTGCCTTTGATCCCAGTGTCTGTGTGCTCTCGTCTGACTTCCGCTGTGAACGCTATTATCTGATAAGGGAGGCCACGAAATTTGTCCTTGCTTTGTTCCCACTGTGTCCCCACTGTTTCTTTCAAGGGGGTGATTGCTGTCAGCCCGCCAACACACACAAACTAACTGCTTTAATCCATGGTGAGCCCAAGCACAGGAACCTATCTGATCAATTTAAATGGTCAATTAGCCACATAGTGATTATGGGGCACAGTGTTTTGTCTTCTACATCCTATTGGATGTAGTTTAATTGCTATCTCTTCTCCCCTTCTCTCTCATTTGCATTCTCTTCCTTTCCCTCTTACTCTTTCTCCCTCCCATTTTTCTCTGTTTCTCTTTTGGCGCTCCTCACTTTGGCCTTACTGCGATCTACCCTTCAATTGTAGGTGGCAGTCAGATTTAGGTTGCATGCCAAAAGGCTCTGCTTGCCTTTGTAAAACCATAGACTTCCTGTGTTGATTAACAGCAAATCATTTTTAACCAGCTATTATGGTGAAATCCAGGTTAAGCACACATTCAAACTGCCACAAATCCATCTATTTATTCATCTATTTTTTTAACAGTAACATATGCTGTCGGGACTTAGGGAATGCCATAGGTCTTGTTCCATGCAAAGCTCTTTCTTAAATCTGTTGTATATATGAGAAACGTCCAGAAGTATATAGAGAAACAGAAAGCTATGAGAATGTACCCATCAATCATCCTCGGTCTGCCAGTGCAGACCAGAGTGGTGTGGAACTGAGCTAGTGTTGGGGAGTAGCTCTATTTTACGCTCAATAAGGAGACCGATGTGCCATGATGGAGTAGAGGTCTCAGGGTCTTCACAGCTGCAAGCGTTATTACAGAGGGTAGAGAGAGCGCCGTTTATGCCATGGCCAAACCAGACAGAGATGGGCAATAGGATATTACAGCTCTAACAGGAAGTAAACATAGGGAGTGGATTGGAGACTTCCCTGTGAAAGCATTCACCTTTAACCTTAATAATAAACTCCCTGTTTGGGGGATAGACAGCAAATCCATTTTCCAATTGACTGGGCGACGAGGAATCAACATCGGGTAAATGGGTTAAACTGTATGTTGTCTGCAAGTGAAAGCTGTGCAAATGAAAGCTTGTTGTATCGGCATCTTAGCACAGATATCCGTTAATGGACGCTAAAGGACAATTTGGAATAAATTAGGCGGGAGTGACAGATTTGCCCCTGTGATCTTTATACAGGAATGCAAAAATAGCACAGAGTCCATATGGCCTCCCTTGTGCAGCCTGTTAACCAGACAAACACTCTCTTCTTAGCACATTTTTGCTGTCAAGTGTGCCACATTGTCATGTTCTCTGTACAGTTGAGATTATCCAGAGAAGGACAAACAACTCCATTTAAGTCCCATTACACCATGGGATATCATGTGCTCATGTATTTATTGGAGTCTTTCTGACAGACTGTATATTTGAATATTCATCCTTGTCAATGTCTCAGTCAGTTAGAAACATAAATATATATATATATATATACACTGCTCAAAAAAATAAAGGGAACACTTAAACAACACAATGTAACTCCAAGTCAATCACACTTCTGTGAAATCAAACTGTCCACTTAGGAAGCAACACTGACAATAAATTTCACATGCTGTTGTGCAAATGGAATAGACAAAAGGTGGAAATTATAGGCAATTAGCAAGACACCCCCAAAAAAGGAGTGATTCTGCAGGTGGTGACCACAAAACCCTCGTAGGCGTCTTTTTTTTTTTTTTTCTTTTCTTTTTCTTTTTCTGTTTTTCCCAGGTCGCGGGTGGTGCAGTTGCAATACCAGACGGTGATACAACCAGTCAGGACCCAGAGTATGTCAGCGGAGCTGGAGCAGAGTGTGCCCAATTTGACTGGAGCTTCGGAGCGGAATTCCCAAAATGCTGGAGCGTCTGCCTTGTCGCCCGCTCCAATTTCACTCCAGTATCACTCACTTCACGAGCTCAGGGCATGCCGACCCCAGGATGCATTTGTAGTCTACTTGTTGCTGCTATAGCTCCTTGCTTTAGCTACTGTCATGGAGTTCACTAAATATTTTATAAAGAAACACACAGGTGCTAAAATCAAGGTGACTTACAACGATGAGAACCAAGAGCAAGAGAGGGAGTGGGGTGATGTAGTGTATTTGTTTGTTTTTATCTATTGTTTCTTTGTATTGGGAAAGAATGCCTTTACTGAAAAGCTATTTCGATGCGTTTATACTACTGTTGGCCAGTAGGGGGCAGTAAGACCTGTTTTCTTTGCACTGGGACTATATGCGATCCTGCACCTGTGTGTTCTCATAATTGAGAGAACCTTTCAAAGAGAAGCCATGTTCTCCTGTTTCATTATTTATCCTGTATTACAGGTCAGTAAAAGTGTGAAAATACACTGAATACCACAATATAGTTGTGTAACTTGCCTGTTGAAGTGAATGTAATGGTTTTGAACAACATAGTAATTATATAACTTCATACTAGACAGAAAACGCATGTTGAGTGTAAAATGAAATGGGCGGTGCATTCCTTTGATCTAGAAAAAAATGAATTGTTAACTCCTGAACATTTTTTATTTTTGAAAAAGACACTCCTGACAATAATTTTATGTTGTAACTGTGATGTTTAAGAACGTTGTAATTGTTGTACTGTAAATGTTAGATAACCTCCGGATAGCTATTAGCTGGCTCCGGTTAGCGGTTTGTTAGCTCCGGTCAGTTGGTTGCTGGCTTCGGTTTGCGCTATTGCTAGCTTGTTCAGTCATGATCCAATAATAAGCATTAATGCCATTTGCAATAGTCTTGTCTTTCTATTAGCCCATCTTTCACTGGGTATATGTATTTTGAGCATGGGTAATAACATAACTAAGTTATACCAGTCTTTAAAGGATTTTCATTGTTTAGAGTCTATGGGGCTATAGTTGGCAACAGTCAACGACATACAGTACCAGTCAAAGTTTGCACACAAGTACTCATTTCAAGGGTTATTTTTTATTTTTACTATTTTCTACATTTTTAGAATAATAGTGAAGACATCAAACTATGAATAAACATATGGAATCATGTAGTAACTTTTTTTTGTTTTTATTTTTTTTATTTTTTACAAATCAAAATATATTTACATTTGAGATTCTTCAAAGTAGCCACCATTTGCCTTGATGACAGCTTTGCACACTCTTGGGATTCTCAACCAGCTTCATGAGGTAGTCACCTGGAATGCATTTCAATTAACAGGTGTGCCTTGTTAAAAAGTTAATTTGTGGAATTTCTTTCCTTCTGGCGTTTGAGCCAATCAGTTGTGTTGTGACAAGGTAGGGTGGTATACAGAAGATAGACCTATTTGTAAAAGACCAAGTCCATATTATGGCAAGAACAGCTCAAATAAGCAAAGAGAAATGACAGTCCATCACAGATGATCTTCCTCATGTGTGGTTCCCACCGTGAAGCATTGAGGAGTTGTGATGGTGTGGGGATGCTTTGCTGGTGACACTGTCGGTGATTTATTTAGAATTCAAGTCACACTTAACCAGCATGGCTACCACAGCATTCTGCAGGAAATACCCAATCCCCATCTGGTTTGCGCTTAGTGGGACTATCATTTTGTTTTCAACAGGACAATGACCCAACACAAACTACATGCTGTGTAAGGGCTATTGTTACCAAGGAGAGGGATGGATGCTGCATCAGATGACCTGGCCTCCACAATCACCCGATCTCAGCCCAATTGCGATGGTTTGTGATGAGTCAGACCACAGAGTGAAGGAAAAGCAGCCAACAAGTGCTCAGCATATGTGGGAACTCCTTTAAGACTGTTGGAAAAGCATCCAGGGGAAGCTGGTTGAGAGAATGCCAAGAGTGTGCAAAGCTGTAACTATTTTGCATACTAATTTACATGATTCCAAATGTGTTTATTTCATAGTGTTTGATGTCTTTACTAGGTGGTCATCCAAGTATTTTTACTTAAGTACTTTACACTACTAGATCAGATGTACATAAAGAGCCGATTCGAAGTTGAAGCAGAATGGAGGTTAGTAACTAACGATCTGATGTTCAAAAGTTTTTGATGATCATAAGAAATATAAAGGATAGATTCGCGCAATCAAAGTAAAGATAAACACCAAAATAATCACAAAATAGCAAAGTTGGGTCGGAGCTTTTAAGATTTGCAGCCATACACAGTACGGTACATCATAGTGGGTTCCTTTAAATAAGAATGTTTTAATACATTTGTCAATCATATATATTTGTAGCGCTTAAGCATGAATTACATCCTATTAATAATAATAATAATAATTCGTAATTATACCCAATTACATCATATAGTTGTTAACACCCAGCATTTAATAACCTCACTGAATTGGAGCCTGTTTGTCTTGTGGAAATGTTAATCAATGCTTCCTTAGAGTTTATTTTCTTCACATCAATGCCAGGTGCAAAAAAAGCACCAGTAAACATTGGGGAAGTAGAGAGTCGAGCGAATGCTAATCGTCAGTCTTTGGTCAATACATCAAGGGATTTCTACGGCAACGACTTCAAGAGAACCTCTGAAGATACTTCAACGTTACGTGCCGGGAATTAAATGGCAGTTAAGATATGAGCGACTTCCAAAGAGCTTGCGCTTTGACAGACGTGCACACATATGCAGCCCAACTTGAACTGAATCGACTACCGGTGAGCCTCCAGAGTGGCAGTTACCTCTTTTTTTTTATGGAAATGAACTGGGATACTTATCATTCCGGGAGCACTCCTTCACAACACACCTTCTGAAGGTGTTACGAATGATTTCCAAACACAAGCTGACTCTAGTGAGTGACAGTTTGTGTAATAAAGCGCACAACCGTCATAACTCAGTGGGGGTTGTGTTGTTGCCTCAGTCAATGGCAATGGTGCAGTATTGGTTCATGTCTGAATCAGATTGCATCAGCCAAAGCCTTCTCGATTACTTTCTCTGGAAAGAGAGGATATCATTGTAATGACCAGGAATATCAAATTGATGTTGATTCTTTACCCTTCAATGTGAAAATACTATTTTCTTGACAGCTAAACATATTTGCTCCCTCTAGTTTCTTGTAAACCAAAGTTCTATTTACTTGAGAAATCAATAATCATATGCAATATACCAAAAAAGTTACAGGCCTACTGTATGTGATGACAACGGTCTGCCTGACAGTGATTTTCCTTCAACTTCATTTCAAAGGGTGTCCCATACATTGACCCAACTGCCAACATGATGTGGAGATGTGGTCCTCTCTGAAAACACCTACTAGCGATAGCAACCAGTACTCCATTGCAATTAAATATAAACCACAGAGTGAATGAAAAGAAGCCAACAATGCTCAGTACAAGTGGGAACTCCAAGAGTGTTGGAAAAGCATTCCAGGTGAAGCTGGTTGAGGGAATGCCAAGGGTGTGCAAAGCTGATAAGTCTGCCAGAGCGTTTTACTGTATGTACTCAGCTTTAATAACTCCCCAAACAAATGACACTGCAGCAAGGGAATTCCTGAAAAGAGGATAAAGACAATTTAAAGAACAGAAAGGAATCTAAAAGATTTGTGTTTTGAGTGGTTCCGGTGGGCAGCTCTGCTTTACAGGATCGCCACCGATTCCCTCAGTCTCTCTGATATGTAAATGTTGCCAATAACTCAGTTTATTTTGGTAGCAATGTCTACTGAATTATAAATGACCATATGGGATGCTTTATGTTTACACAGTGTGTGTGTGGGGGGGGGGGGGGGGGGGGGCAAAGAAGAGATGTAATTGAAAAGTGCTTCCCTTTCCAGATCAGATAACAATCTGTTACACAGTGACTGTTCAAGTTCGCAGAGTGAAACTTTCTAAAAAAGCATTTTTGGGTCAACAATTAACTGTCGATCGCTCTTTGGCAGACTTATGTTAAATTGAAGATACCCACTGTACTTCTGTGGTTTTTCAAAACTTTAATGAAGAGCATGCAGTAAGATAGACAGTTTCCATTACCAAGCCCATGTAATTAAAAATGTTTTGACTAACAGCAAATGTATCATAATTCCTGTTGGCTATCAGCATGTGACAGGCTTTTTCATTTTAGAGCAATGTTTTATTTAAAAGCCTTGATTTGTAGGAAGTGTCTCGCAGTGACATCCTAAACCCTTAATAAAAAAGTATTATGTCCTAGGGACAATGTGGCTTTTCTTGTATCACATTAATTGGGGCCTTGGTTCTCTAACAATATGACAGTGTCGACAGCCTCGTAGACTCCACTGTTTTCAAAGTCTGCGGCATAATTACAACAACCTTAAACGGTTGCAAATGTCTTCTCTTATGAGAGAAGATTTAAACCATTTCAAAGGAGTAGAACATGTCTAGCTCAAGTCTACTATGAGTACAGGAGACTCCTGAGCTCTGAAAAGACTTGCGCAAATACACCAAACGCACTTGTCTAGCTCAGTATCTGTACCACTTCAGTACTCACAAGCGATGATGTTGCCGTATCGGTTCTTGTTGCGGTTGTCATCCTTCTTGGCGGTCTCCCATGGGCCGCCTGTCTTCGGTCAGGCCCTGAAATCACATCACACACACTATTCAAACATTGCTGCAGGCCAGTGTGCACACACACACACACACACACACACACCACACACACACACACACACCACACACACACACACACACACACACACACACACACACACACACACACACACACACAACACACACACACACACACCACACACACACACACACACACACACACACACACACACACCACACACACACACACACAGTGAAAATATCAACCTTGCAGTTAAAATAATCTACTTGAGTACATACAGGAAAACCATACTATAGCATTAACCAAACATTGGTGGCACAAGTAAGCAAAAGGTCCATGAAATGTTAAACAATGATTACTGACATAACTTTTTATGATGCAGTGAATATGTATCATAAGATGAAAATGTTACAAAGTGTTAGAAGACAGAAAGTCATAAACATGAAAGGTGCCATTCTTCCAGCCACAAACTATTTATCGGTTTGAAATCTTTTGATTTGTTGACTCAAAGAACTGAAAAGAGTCTCGCTCACCATATATTGCTCACTTTTCACTAATGGGCCCTGTTAGGACTCGCCTGCTAACCATTTTGGATTCTGAATACCTCACGATTAGGCATATACAGTACCAGTCAAAAGTTTTAGAACACCTACTCATTCAAGGGGTTTTCTTTATTTTTACTATTTTCTACATTGTAGATAATAGTGAAGACATCACAATGTGGAAATAACATATGGAAATCATGTTAACCAAAAAAGTGTTAAACAAATCAAAATATATATACACTGCTCAAAAAAATAAAGGGAACACTTAAACAACACAATGTAACTCCAAGTCAATCACACTTCTTGAAATCAAACTGTCCACTTAGGAAGCAACACGTGACAATAATTTCACATGCTGTTGTGCAAATGGAATAGACAAAAGGTGGAAATTATAGGCAATTAGCAAGACACCCCCAAAAAAGGAGTGATTCTGCAGGTGGTGACCACAAACAACTTCTCAGTTCCTATGCTTCCTGGCTGATGTTTTGTCACTTTTGAATGCTGACGGTGCTCTCACTCTAGTGGTAGCATGAGACGGAGTCTACAACCCACACAAGTGGCTCAGGTAGTGCAGTTCATCCAGGATGGCACATCAATGCGAGCTGTGGCAAAAAGGTTTGCTGTGTCTGTCAGCGTAGTGTCAGAGCATGGAGGCGCTACCAGGAGACAGGCCAGTACATCAATGGAGGCCGTAGGAGGGCAACAACCCAGCAGCAGGACCGCTACCTCCCCTTTGTGCAAGGAGGTGCACTGCCAGAGCCCTGCAAAATGCCTCCAGCAGGCCACAAATGTGCATGTGTCAGCATATGGTCTCACAAAGGGTCTGAGGATCTCATCTCGGTACCTAATGGCAGTCAGGCTACCTCTGGCGAGCACATGGAGGCCTGTGCGGCCCACAAAGAAATGCCACCCCACACCAGACTGACCCACCTCCAAACCGGTCATGCTGGAGGATGTTGCAGGCAGCAGAATCGTTCTCCAGCGCGTCTCCAGACTCTGTCACGTCTGTCACATGGCTCATGCGTCACATGTGCTCATGTTTCAGTGTGAACCTGCTGTCATAGTATGACAGCAGCGGCGCTAGTGGCGAATTTGCCAATCTTGGTGTTCTCTGGCAAATGCCAAACGTCCTGCACGGTGCTGGGCTGTAAGCACAACCCCACCTGTGGACGTCGGGCCCTCATACCACCCTCATGGAGTCTGTTTCTGACCGTTTGAGCAGACACATGCACATTTGTGCCTGCTGGAGGTCATTTGCAGGGCTCTGGCAGTGCACCTCCTTGCACAAAGGCGGGAGTAGCAGTCCTGCTGCTGGGTTGTTGCCCTCCTACGGCCTCCTGATGTACTGGCCTGTCTCCTGGTAGCCCTCCATGCTCTGTACACTACGCTGACAGACACAGCAAACCTTTTTGCCACAGCTCGCATTGATGTGTCATCCTGGATGAACTGCACTACCTGAGCCACTTGTGTGGTTGTAGACTCCGTCTCATGCTACCACTAGAGTGAGAGCACCGTCAGCATTCAAAAGTGACCAAAACATCAGCCAGGAAGCATAGGACTGCGAGTTTGT